>NC_065509.1:44365266-44367769 GCF_006386435.1 Epinephelus moara | reverse complement strand
TACTATGATTTTTTTTCATGGTTTTGGACGACATGCTATACTATGACTTTTTTTTCATGGTTTTGGACGACATGCTATACTTTGACTTTTTTTTCATGGTTTTGGACGATATACTATACTTTGACTTTTTTCATGTTTTTTGACAACATACTATACTATGAGTTTTTTTCATGATTTTGGACGACATGCTATACTTTGACTTTTTTCATGTGTTTTGACAACATACTACACTATGACTTTTTTTTCATGGTTTTGGACGACATGCTATACTACGACTTTCTTTCATGGTTTTGGACGACAAACTCTACTACGACTTTCTTTCATGGTTTTGGACGACATACTATAGTTTGACTTTTTTTTCATGGTTTTGGACGACATGCTATACTATGACTTTTTTTTCATGGTTTTGGATGACATACTCTACTACGACTTTTTTCATGGTTTTGGACGACATGCTATACTATGACTTTATTTCATGGTTTTGGACGACATACTGTACTACGACTTTCTTTCATGATTTTGGATGACATACTATACTATGACTTTATTTCATGGTTTTGGACGACATACTGTACTATGACTTTTTTTTCATGCTTTTCGATGACATACTATACCTCAACTTTTTTTCATGATTTTCGACGACATACCATACTATGACTTTTTTTCATGGTTTTTGACGACATGCAATACCAAGACTTTTTTTCCAGCAAAAATGGATGATTGTATGAATAATTGAGAATAAATTGTAACAATATAGGTAAGCAAAATATCAGTATGTTTTCCAGAACATCTCCCTGAATTATTTATTGTATAAATAAATGACTTTTGATAAATCAAAGCTATTAAAAAAAACCTAATCTCAAATCCAATCACTACATTAATCGTACATGAATAATTACGGGGGTCCAAGAATCAATTAAATCAATTAAAGTGTTTTGGACGACATACTCTACTACGACTTTTTTCATGGTTTTGGACGACATACTCTACTACGACTTCGACTTTTTTCATGGTTTTGGACGACATACTCTACTACGACTTTTTTGATGGTTTTGGACGACATGCTATACTATGACGTTTTTTTGTCATGGTTCAAAGAGGAACTACACAAAAAATACATTTTTCACAGAAATAAAGGAAAAAAAGTAATTATGAATCAGTGAGTAACAACTTTAAGAAAAATATAGCTGAACAAAACATGAGGTTTTTTTTTCCAGTCAAAAAAAAGTCATACAAAATTTCATAAAATTACATAAATAAATACAAGTCAAAGTTCAAGTTTTTTATTTACCATGTGCAAAACAGTAGCAGAGAAACAGTCAGTGACAATGAAAATCTGAAGTCTTAGGCTCTCACCAACAATGCTCATTCAATATGTAAATAAAAAAGATCACGCAAGTTTAAACATCATGAGACTCTAAACATAAAATAGACCAAGTTAAAATAAGAGACAGTTCATAACATGAAAAAATATAATATAAAGGTAATATAAATAAAGCAGTAGCAGCAATGAATAAACTGAATGTAAACAGGAATGTAATCAAGTTATATGCATAGTGATGATATAAATACATACTGTATATACAGAGGTGAGTAAAAGTATATAGGTGTACAGTGATGAGCTCCAACAGGCAACAGACGTCTTCGGTACAATGTCAAATAATGAACAGATAAATATAAATAAACCTCTGGTCAAATGAGCATCAGGTCTTAAACAGTTCAAAAGTGAAAACAGGCAGCAATGGACACGACAGTCAAACAATGACTGAAAAAAATTCTTTATGGTGAATTTCATTATGACATGCTACCATGACCTTTTTGTTCTTTTTTTATGTTGTAGTATGACCTTTATTTTTTGTTTTGCCACAAACTATGTTGTGACCTTTTTTCATGGTTTTTGACAACATACTATACGATAACTTTTTTTTATAATTTCGGATGATATAATGTACTACGGCGATTTTACATGATTTCAGACGACATACTATACGATAATGTTTTTTCATGATTTCAGACGACATGCTATACTATGACTTTTTTTCATGATTTTGGACGACATGCTATAGTATGATGTTTTTTTCATAATTTCAGACGACATGCAATACTATGATTTTTTCATGATTTCGGACGACATACTATACTATGACTTTTTTATGATTTTTGACGACATGCTATACTATGACTTTTTTTCATGATTTTGGACGACATGCTATACTATGATTTTTTCATGATTTTGGACGACATACTATACTATGACTTTTTTTCATGATTTCAGACGACATGCTATACTATGACTTTTTTTCATAATTTCGGACGACATGCTATACTATGACTTTTTCATCATTTCGGACGACATGCTATACTATGAATTTGTTTCATGATTTTGGACGACATGCTATACTATGACTTTTTTTCATGATTTCAGACGACATACTATACTACAACTTTTTTTCATGACTTTGGACGACATGCTATACTATGACTTTTTTTCATGATTTCAGAC
>NC_065509.1:44324856-44359316 GCF_006386435.1 Epinephelus moara | reverse complement strand
ACAAAGCACAGTTAGCACCATCTCAATAGAAAACAGCAGATAAGTGCAGTACTGTAAACGTCCATGATGGAGGAGAAGCTCCTGGACCAACTGGTGGTACTCCCCATGATCCAGCCTCTTTTTTAGGGTCTCATGTACCCACACAGATCTCTGTTTATCTGCTGACAGCCTCTCACCCTCAACCAGAGCTACAGACAGTACCCTCTGCCTCAACATGGCAGCAGCTACACACTGATTACTGCAGGATACAGAAACTGTAGACTGACCACGTGGTAAGGTTAGGGTGAGGAGGTGATGGGTGGTTTCCTGGCATTCAACAGTGCGCCTCACGTTTTGTAACCTGCAAAACACTTCCTGTGTGACTGGGGCCTCACTAAGTACATTTACTCATATACAGTATATTAATTAGATGCAATTTTGTGGTACTGTAATTGAGTATCTCCACTTTCCACCACTTTATACTGTTACTGCACATCTCAGTGGTAATTATTATATTATTCACTGCACACTTGTTCATTACTTTGATTTTAGATGTAAAATTGATCAGTTATAAATTGTTAAAGATTAAAATATATACAGCAGGCATCATTAAAATACTGCTTACATTTACACGTCAATAATTCTGTAATATTCTGATCATAAACACTGTAAGTGATAAATTTAACGTCCTGAATGGAGTCATTTTGCATGATGAGTACTTTCACTGATGTAAGATTTTGTATGCAGGACTTTAACTTGTAGGCTTACTACACTGTGGTATTTATATTTTTACTTCAATAAAAGATCTGCGTAAATCTTCCCCCACTGACTGAACCTCCTGTAAAGTGTCCTCATGCTCCAAATGAAGCTCGTAACGTAACAAGAGCTCTGAGTTTTATCTGTATTTTGTCAGAAATCGGCTCCTCTCACGCCTCTTTGTGAGTTTTCAGCGTTGGAGTTGACAGCGACAGATTACTCAGAGTGACACGGCATCATAATTACACGACGTCCCGTCACACGGAGACGATGTGATTTTAAAGAGACACCTGAGGCCTTTCGGAGGAGACACCTGAGCGTCGACCTGTCATTCAGATTTAATCTGACAGATTGTGCAACCTGAGCTCTGAGTCAGCGCGCTCGCTGCTGCAGACAGGACGTGTTTTAACAGTCACGCTCATGTTTTACCAGCGTGGAGATATTAAATCACAGTCAGTATTATTACTGTCAGGAGTGGAGGGAGCACTACAGCGTCAGGAGCTGACAGTCGACAGAATGATGTTTTGGAGCTGACAGAAGAAGAAGTAACAGGCCTCTTAATATGTGGAAGCACAGTATCAGAACAAGTTGTCATTGGTGACTATAAACATGGTGTTAAATACTGCAAGTCAAAGTCTAAAGTAAACAACATCAGAGCAGCAACATGTGTAAAGTAAAAGCACTCCTGCAGAGCGGCTCCTCTCAGTGTTAACTGTGTAACTCTAATAAAAATAAGCAGCAGATCCATTCTGCTCAATAAATGAATCATTATATATGAAATGAGGTGTAAGAAAATATTTTTACACTTTAGTATTGATATGTTATATTTTGTGATGCTGCAGCAATTCTCAAAAACATTTGTTTTTTTAATTTTTAATTAATAATTTACATACAGAACATATTCGGGTGATGATGGAGGACGGATGGCTGGACTGAGACAAAAAGTTGGCACAAAACACAAAATAAACCACTGACACAAATCTTTGTATCTAAACTATTGCGTATTAATATTTTCTCACACCCCTGATAGTTTTACTGTGACATGTAGCAGTGACCACAGTACAAACCAGTCACCTGATAAATGTTGGCATCATACATGTCTGCAAACCACAGATACGTTACATCTGTTAGTATGTAGAAGACATGTTGAAACTCTATGTTTCTTTACGTTTCAGCAACACTGTCGTCAATGTACGGTGAGATATCGACAAACTAGAAGTCCAATCAGTTTATTCTTGAGTCCAAGTGGATGTTTGTGACAAATTTGAAGATTTAGAAGGTGCTCTTGAGATATAACATTCATGAGAATTTTGGCAGATGAGGTCATAGTGACCTTTGACAATCAAATAAAGATATTCTTATCACGTTCACAAGAAGGAAAGGGACGAAGGTCACAGTGACCTTTGTTTGCGAAAATCTGAGGTTCAGTTCATCCGTGAGCCCAAGTGAACATTTCTGCCAAATTTTGAAAAATTCCCCAGATGTGTTCTTAAGATATTCTGTTCACAAAAATGAGACAGATGAGGTCACAGTGACCTTTGACCACCAAAAAATAATCGTCTCACTCTGAGTCCAAGTGAATGTTTGTGCCAAATTTGAAGATTTTCCCTCAAGTTATTCTTGAAATATCACGTTCACAAGATTGAAAATGACACAAGGTCACAGTGACCCTGACCTTTGATCACCAAACAGATGTTTGTGCCAAATTTGAAGCAATTCTGTTGGGGTGTTCTTGACATATCATGAGAATGACTCGGACCGACAGACAACCTGAAAACATGATGCCTCTGGTCACTGATATCACTGGTGCAGAGGCATAAAAACCACTTTGTTATGGTTTGGAAGATTTCTGGTTTTGGGGGCACAATCCTGACAGGAAACACGATCCTGACAGGAAACACGATCCTGACAGGAAACACACCAACAATCGCCAAAAAACAATGGTGTTCAATGGCTTAAAAGCTGTAGGAAGAGTGGTCTGCAGCTCGTCAGACTTCTCGCCAAGGTGCCACGCCCTCTCTGATGACACATTTTGCTCATATATGATGTCACTTTAGAAATATGATCTGTATAAAAGGTACAAATGTAACATTTCTGTGATTTGCAGAAACGTATAACGCCAACATTTTCTTATAGTGACTGAGCTGCACGTCGTCATAGATTCTCCCAGTTAAACTAATAAAATCTGAAAATATTAATATTAATATTTTACCTGTATGAAGACACACCTGTCTCTGTCTCTCTGCAGGTGAAGGTTTGGTTTCAGAACCGCAGGACAAAGCACAAGCGTCAGAAGTTGGAGGAGGAGTCTCCTGAAGCTCAGCAGAAGAGGAAGGGCAGTCAGCACGTCAACCGCTGGAGAGCGGCCACACAGCAGCCTGGAGGAGGAGGAGGAGGAGGAGGAGGAGGAGCAGTGGAGGACGTGGACGTCCTCAGTGAGGACTAGACTGCAGCAAACACACACACACACACACACACACACACACACACACACTGTTACAGTCACTCTGATTCGTGTCAGACGTCTAAATTTACCTTTAAAGGTGCGTTCAGGTGCTTTTTACATGTTTAAATATAGCATATCAACGGTTAGACTCACAGGAGGATGAGCTAACGATGCTAACAGGAGGATGAGCTAACGATGCTAACACAAGTCTCTAAACTTCAGGTGTTGATTCAGTTTTTCCTCCTTTAAACGAAAGTAAAGTCCATTATGAACATGGACTATTATAAGTTTAATTTCTCTGTAAAATCAACCATGGTCAAACTGAGGCCTGAACCGCTGTAAAAAAATGAAGTTTATTAATATTATAATATAATATTATTTATATATGTGTGTAATATTAATATTGTTAATATTACACACAGTGAGAACTTCACTCTACCAACAAACACTTAGCTGTAAAATAAACGGCTCTAAATCATAAATTAAGTCTAAAGAAATAATAAAAACGTGTCACTTTAAAATCTCTTGAATCGTTCAATAGAAAACACCAGAACATAAATGTGCACAAACCTGGGTAAAAGGCACTGAACGCACCACGAGGCCAACTTCAGCTCTGTGTGCCACTGATGTGAAGCACTGATGATGAGGATGAGAATATTCTGTGAGAGGGGAGAGAGACATGAGCTGTAATGACTCTGTAAGATTTAAAATTCATTAACAGCAAACGTGTAACTGATGGTGTGAGCGAGCAGAAAGTCCCTGAACGCCTCCCGCAGCTGAGACCAGAACAAACTCAGAACTGTTGTCCTCTCAACAAACTTTATTTGTCTGAAAACAAGTCTGTGAAGAATCCAGTCTCTGCAGGACGGTCACAATAATTAACACAAATTCAGTGAATTATTTCATCCAACCAAAACTTTACTGCAGATTAGATCATTTAAAACAGGTCAAATGGAGCTGCACGCATCGTATAGATTAGCTCAGCTTCTCCTCTGTACCTGGGACAGAGTAACACACACAGTGACAGGGTTAACTGTTAGCATCTCACGGCTAATGTCACCCAACGGTTAATAACAGCCGCTGCTGCTGTGTTAGCTCGTGCTAACAGAGCAGGAGGAGAGCGGCTCATGGAGACGGTCCTTCAGCGCTGTGTTGAATGGCAGCAACAGCTGATTGTTGGCGTTCAGCTGTCATCACAAATAGATTGTAAGGGTACGGTCACATGTGAGCAGCTGCAGGGGCGTGACCATCGTCTGCTGAAGCTAAGTACGCCACATGCGGAAAGGTAGCTCGCTAATAAATACAGCGAAATCTGATGTTAATTTTCCACATTGTTACGTTCCACGCTCGTCTCCTGACTCACTGCAGCCAGGCTGCTTCTCTCATGTCGGGCACTTTGTACCTTTCATGGACAATATCACACAACATCGGCAGGTTAGACAGGAAAACACTTGGTGCTTCTCAAAGTCGAGGAAGGATCTTTAAACGTCTGAATTTCATGAAGGTGACGTCACTGAATCCCACTGAAAGACTGTTGTAATGTCAAGGATCCTTTGAATTCTTCCGAGGACCGAGTCCTTCCTCCAGAGACGGATTAAAGGCGGGGCCCAGGGTTGCAGCAATATTACGGTTTTAAAGTATACTGTGATTTAAAAGTTATCATTAATATTTGAATTATTTTCTCAGGGGAGACTTTTTACACAAACTTTCAATTATTGTAATAAAACGTTTGTTCAACCAACAATAACTTTTCTGTTTTCATCCCTTTGAGGATCATTCTGACTGATGATAAGAAATAATTCTGTAATACTGTGATATTTTCTGAGACCCTAGCGGGGCCTCTTCAATGACACACACCTGTTCTGATGTGTGTTCACTGAATGCTAGGAAGGAGTCTGGCCTCTGTAGGATCTGACTTGGAAGGATCCGTCCTACAAAGGAAGCATCCTTGACTTTAAGAAGCACCGAGCATCTCCTCCACACAAACGTCTTTGCTGTTGGTTGAAGCTGCGGCGTCACCGGTCAGAGTTCACCAAAGTTGAAATCCAGGTGATGCAAAGATGTGATTTTGCTTCGCCATCAGAAGCAAATGTTTTCTCACCCCTCTGCTCGCACTGAAAGGAAGTGAACAGAAGGCGAATATTCGCTGGTGTTAATTTCGCTCATGTGTGACTGTACCCGAATTCTCTGGGGATGAATGAAGGCTCTTAGTTAAAGGCGTGGAGTCTGAGACAGCATCGCAACTATTTCTGCAATTTTCACTTGCTCCTGCAATTTTATTGCAGGAGCAACAATCCCAGAAACACCCGGTTAATTCCTGGAGGGACTGAAACATTAATCATAGGTAACGAGGAGGAAAAACTAAACACTGAGGCCAGTATCTCTGACTGTGATATTTTCTCTGGTTAAGTCAGAAAGTTCACAGTTACACTGATGACTAAAGTTCAGTGACCTCAGGTCCTGTCAAACATCAGCCCAGGCCTGAATTTCAAAATAAAACCTGATGTTGCAACATGACATCATCTCCTCTCTCTGATTTCAACACTTGAACAAAACAAATGTCGTTCTGACTCATGTGACAGGAATCAAAACAGACCTCAAAATGGAAAGTTACCAAAACTAACTCCAACAGATCACCGTCCTGAAGCACAGACGCTGTGATGCCAGTGTTGTAACAGTAGCTGCAGACCAACAGACAGGTGGAGGAGTTTCCTGTTCACACATGTTTGCCAAAAATGATTTGGCATCATCGGCGTGATCACAATCTGTCAGAAACATCTGCAGGAAATCAGATCTTAACTGATTAGTCTGATTACAGCTCAAATCTCTCAGAAACAGACTCAAGGTTCAATAATCTGTCGCAGGAAAGTGATAAAAATAAAATGTAAAAATTAATTACAGTCATATAAAGACTTTAGAGTTGTTACTTTTATTACATCCTACTCAGATTTATAGAAAACACACACACACACACACACACACACGCACGGCAGCACACATGACCAACACACACACACGGATGTCAACAGCTTACCTTTCCAAGGACTGATGGATGTCCCTGAATGCATCGCGCTCATGCAACAAGAGGTCAAAACTCTCTGTGACAGACGAGGATAAAAAACAAAACTCTGATCAGCCACGAAGGAGGAGCTCAAAAAAACAAACTGTACCTTCCTGTCGGAGTCGGACTGACGAGGACACTTGACGCTTCCGAGAGGCGAAAATAAAAATAAACAGGAGTCCAAACGTGGTCACAGCTGTTGACTGAACACTCTGTGGTGGATTTTTGGTGCCAAACGAAAGCCAGCGTTCCTGAAAATAAAATTAAAAAAAAAAAAAAAAAAAAAAAAAGAGAGACGATTAAAGTGAGAGGAGAAGCTGGTTTCTGAGCGTCTGTCTGCAACAGACGGCCGCCGGCTCGCAGGAAATCTGCTCAGCTGAGAAACATGTCTGAGAGAGGAGGAAAATAAGGTTCCTCCAGCAGGAAGAAGAAACACAGGGTGGTGTGAGGTGGAGGAGTTGGACAGGAAAGTTCTCTGTAACATTTCTCAGATAAAGCTCAAAACAAGAGTCCACCTGAAACACATAAACTCTGTCAAAAAGCATCTGGCTGTGATGGTTTTATTTTTATTCTCCAGGCTCTGTTTGGTCTGAAAATTCATTTGACTTCAAAGTCGATTTTTCAACATGTTTTTGTGTCGAAGTGACGAATCAGAACAACTGTTTCTGAAACCGTCCAGTGGTGGGTCAAACAGTCAGTGTCCACTAACAGTGTTTGTGTTTGTCACTGAAAGGATCAGACTGTTATTCTAAGTGTGTGACATCACTATGAAAGGATCCCTACAGAGATAGAGCTTTGTGTTAAACAGTCAGATCCTATGTGTTGAACCAGAAACAAATAAATAAATAATTTAAACTTATCATCATTTAACACACTTCACTCAGAGTCAACAGAAACACAATAAAACTCACAGAAACCATCTTGGTTCATCTTCCCACTGTTCCAACAATCACCAGCTCTGGTTTGGTTTAAATTAACCCTTAATGCACCAGTTAGCTGTGACAACATGCTGCCTCTATACATACTAACATGACTGTGGATCTAAATGCAGTCTGGTGGGTTTGGTGACGGTGATTTCAGGACTGTTTCTGGTTGAACCAGGGGTCGGCAACTGTTACTGTTAAAAAAGTTATTATTGGCCAAAAAAAGAGGATAAAAATCTGTCTGGAGCTGCAAATTATACTTGAATAAAGACATTACAAAGAGGTCCAAATGAACATTCATTATATGATTTACTACAATATGGCGACTCTTCAGTGGGTTATTTATAATTATTTAATACTTTAGCTTTGCAGCATTGGTGGTGAGAGCAAATGAATCTGTCCATTTAGAGTAAAGGCAGCAGGTCGTAGACGTGTGACACACATTTTAATTGATGAAATATTAAAGCAATTTTTAATTCGATGTACAGGCTGCACATTTTTATAGCTGTAATATACAATAATCACTTCAGGCCTGTAACAGTGACAAATGAAAATCTGAATGTTAGAAAATAACTGTTGTTCATTTCAATATAATTTTACGTCAAAGCCACAAAGAACCAATGGAGAGGCTCTAAAGAGTCGCTGGTTGCCGACCCCTGGGTGAAACAAACAGGACTCTTTAACACAAAGCTCTATCTCTGTAGGGATCCTTTCATCATGATGCCACACACTCAGAATAACAGTCTGATCCTGTCAGTGACAAACACAAACACTGTTAGTGGATGGACACTGGCAGATGAACACATTGCTCAGTACTGGACCAATTTCTAAAACTGTTGTTGTTCCTCTCAGTCACTGTGACACACAACTCCAGGATCCAGGTCCAAGAT
This sequence comes from Epinephelus moara, assembly GCF_006386435.1. Lineage (NCBI taxonomy): Eukaryota > Metazoa > Chordata > Actinopteri > Perciformes > Serranidae > Epinephelus > Epinephelus moara. Next base: position 44,351,261 of record NC_065509.1, on the reverse strand, counting down.
TAAAAATAGCAACGTTCCCCTTTGAGTACGGTGAAACATCAGATCTTGTCAGTTCTTGGTGGCGTCCTCACGCTGGGTGAAAACAATCATAGAGACAAGAGGCCCTGTTCATGATGACACCCTGAGTTCACACAGACTACGTTCTGTAATTAGACCTGTTTATTTTACTCAGTCCTGTGCCCATCAATCACTAACAGTATGTTTTAATTCTTTTTTCTTTTTCATCTTTTAAAAGAAAGTATCACACCTATCAGCGAGGTCAGACTCACCTCCTCACTGAGGTCAAAGTTTCTGTCTCTTCTGTCCTCAGATGTTTCTCTGATGGAGATATTCAGTCAGGAGCTCTCTGTGTATGGACGCACATTAATGCCTGTGTGATGCAAAAAAACATCCTGTGGCTCATTTATGCTCAACGTTAGATACGGACACAAACAGAGGCTTGTATGAAAAGTTCCATATAAATAAAGTTGATTTGATTTTGACTGAAAGCTCCAGGGAGTCTCATCCAAAGGCTAAAGGGCGTCCTTACACTGCCCGAGCTGTGAGACCAGGCTGCACAGGACACTGAGATTATTACTTGTGTTAACTTTTTGGCTTTACGAGTTGACAAAGACCACCTGAAGGTTTCTACATCACATCCAGGGCTGGAAATTAACGTTTCTGTCTACCTGCCTCAGTGACTGCTGGATTCTGAAAGTTACCAGCCCCTCCATAGATTACAATTGTTTGTTTTTTCTGGAGTGAAACAAATCTATCAGCTTTTTGCATATTTTACCAGCGTTTGGCTGGTGCTAATTTCCAACCCTGGTTACGTTTATACTCTGTTTTGTTTTTGGTGAAACGTGCAGAACATCACAGGCTGACGATATCTAACAAGTGAAGGTTAATTAGTGGATTAAAAGTCAAACTTCCTGCTGGAGGAACCTGAAGTCTTTTGTCTCCACACAATTTTATTCATTATTATTCTATATTTTTATCATCGTCAGTAAATCCCATGTCCGACTCTGAGTACCGTCTGACTTCCTGTCTGCTGCTCTCAGCTCAGAGCTCATTGGTTCCTCCTGAAGATCTTTAAATCACAGATATAAATGTTCATCAGTGACGTCCTCAGACAGCTGCTCACCAGAGTTTTTATCAGACAGTGACTCTGTTGGGGACTATTTTCAGTGGCGGATTAATCCTTTTTAATAAACAGTCGTTCCCCCTGCAGGATGATGGCGCTTGTTTTCCACTGAGCGCTCGGCGGCGTGTTGTTCTCAGCGGCACGGCATCAGAAACCAGCTGATCACGTCTCAGTCTGCTGGTAGTGTTTTGTCTTTTTGGAAACAAATGTAGGTATTTATGTAAAAAATGGATTGAAAGTATTCTATGCATCTGATGTGTATATAATGATAATAATAATAATAATTATAAAGTGTGGACTGTTTGTTTCTCTCACTGCATCCGTTCATCTGTTGGTTTCTTCTTCCTGGACAGATTTACCTCATCATCTCCTTATGTAGCACTTCTTCTTCTTCTTCTTAGTCAGATCTATTTTTTCATCGTTTTAGGATCCAATGCACTAACTGTACCACTCCTCTCACAAAGGGACAAAAAAAATGACAGAAGCTTTGTACTTCCTGTGTTCAGATTTGGAAAAAATATAAATAAAATGAGATGAAATCAAATGTTTGGTTGTTGTTGGAAATCTGCTGACGTGACGTCATAAAGAAACAGAAAGAGATTCTTCCTCTGAACGTGTTTCCTTTTCAACTCTGAAGACAGACGGCGTCACGTGTTGTGATTTATAGATTTTGGGGCTTTTGAAGTAAAACTGATTAATAAATGTGCACATTATTGATGTGGAGGTTTTGTTATGATTGTTATATGAGAGAATGTTACAATTAAATTTTGGTTTAATTAAGGTCATTTGAATTTTTGATTTTTAATTTTTTTGTCAGAGTTCATTATTATTATTATTATTATTATTATTATTATTATTATTATTGTTATTATTATTATTATTATTATTGTGTATTTGTTATTTTTCATTAATATTATTAATATTACCAGTGTTTTATAATTGTTATTATTTAATAATCTGTTTCATTAATATTAATTTATTAGTAGTAGTAGTATTGGTATTAGTAGCCTATTAGTATCATTATGTAGTTATTATTATTTTGTTATTATTATTTATAATATCATTATTATATCATTGTTATTGTTATTCATTTATTTAATTATTACCAAATTATTTTGTTATTGCTATTATTATTCATATAGTAATAATAATAATAATAATAATTATTATTATTATTAGTAGAAGTATCTTTATCATGTGTTTATTATTCATTTTTTTATTATTATCTATAATAACAGCAGTTTAGTATTACTATTATTATTTATCTATTTAATATTAACAAATTATTATTATCATCATTATTATTGTTCTACATTGTACATATTCATGTTCCTGCTAGCTAACGATACAGCTCATTGAGGATGAAGCCATTAATGCTTACATGTCACACTGTCACGAGCACGAGCCTCTCGTTCATGAGTAGATGCACACTTCCTTCTGCGCAGTGATACCGTTGGTGAGTGTTGTTTAATAAGAAGCAAATAGTTCCTACATGAAACTGCTGACATCGAGGTCATGGGTCATGATTTCAGGAGAGAGATGTTGAGTTTTTTAAATGTATTTTTTTTGGCACTTTGGCTTCAACGTGACCGTGTCGACTTATGTTTAAATGCCCTTGATGCGTTGGATCGTGAGGGAGCGGTCCTGTCCCCGTGGGCGGGGGCTCTCACGAACAACGATTGAACACAGCTCCTCATAAATAACAAACAGTCTCTAACAGGAGTTTTACAGCTTCGCCACGAAGTAGAAGAGCAGATCTGACATAAAATAAAATCACTGTAACAGTGTAATAAAGTGAGTCTGGAGCCTCGTAGACTGACGATGATGATGATGATGATGATGATAGAGACATCATAAAGCTGTACCCCCCATCCCCCGCCCAGTCGCTGCTACCTGCCTGTCTGTTGGTAGCGTTGCCATGGAGACGTTTCAATATTCACAATGGGAGGCTGAAATGAAATAACAGATGGCAAGAGGCATGTAGGTGCACGACTGACAGAAACAAATTATCACTTCTCTTTATCTGCTTAGAGTGAGGCGACGGGTGAGGCGACGGGTGAGTCCAGGTGAGCGGCGGCGGATGATGGTTATTAGATTCAATTATCAAACCAGAGAACACAGCGAAACACAAAAGACTCGTGCTCATATTTATGTTCACATCCTCTGACTTCATGAGAAGTCGGCTCTCCCGCTCAGGGGACATTCTGTTGTTGATCAGATGCAGAGATAACTGAGGGAGCATCAACACAACGAGGTTCACACACACACACACACACACACACACACACTGCGGAGTCTGGCAGTATTTAGATGATGTGTTTGACATCATCTCATCTCTGTGCTTCGTCTCATATTTGAAACAATAACTGAGGTTAAAGTTACAACTTCCTGTGTTTCACCAGAAGCATCAATGTGCAGAGCCGAAGTTGGCTTTCCTCCAGTGTCCACACACCCCTGGATGTGGAGCCGTGGACTGTCATTTTTTACCTGAGTATTTTGTGTCCCTGCCCTCCAGACGGGAGGACTTGTTCCACTGTAGCATCCGCTCTAACATTAAGCCTCAACAGTGTGTCTCAAATCTCATACCTCTGTGCTAAACACGTGTGTTCACACTGCATAGTACAGGAAAATGCAGCGTACTTCTGGCGCACTCAAAATAGTCCAAAGGTTGAGTGGGGAATGACAGACACTTCTCACCCTCAGCGGTCGCCATCTTTGTGACGTAGCATCTTCTGAACTTCTGACATGGCGGCTGGAAACAGCAAGGAGCCTGAGCTGGCTACATGCTTTTTGCACTGAGAACCACTGAAGCCGTCAGTGATGTTTGTTGGGTCTATACTGATTTGTCACCGCCAACAGTAATGTGAGTGCTAATGTTAGCTTACTAGCTAACTTGCTGCTAGCCATGGAGGCATATTATAATCAGCATTGATGTTGTGGCATAAGTTTGTTTATGTGTGGGGAGACATAGCGGTCAAATGTTGACAATAATGCTCCACTGTCCGTTTGCAATTCGCCGTTTGAAAAGAAGACAGAGAAGAAGAAGAGGCAGGTTTAAAAAAAAAGCCGTCCTCACGTCTGGTAAGTGCAAAACAGCAGTGTATGATTTGAGACAACGCCACTCTGTTGAAATGAGTGTATCACGTAAGAAATACAAAGTGTACTACACTGAAATTTACTGACAAGAGTGTGATTTAAGACACACTCAAAGTATCAACAGACGACAATGTTTTTCATCAACATTTTAAAGTGGAAACAAGTTTTTAGCGAGCTAACGTTGCAGCCAGACACAAACATCTATGATCCATCGTCTGATAATCTAAACTAAGAACATGTCTCCTTGCGTTGGTCCTCCTGAAATGAGCAGCGGTTAAAGTTACGATATTCTGTAATGATCCATGATCAAGGAGTTGATAAGGAAACAGCGTTAGCTAGCGAGATAGTGTGCTAGCTAGTGAAAAGTTTTCTACTTCCATTTTAAACAAGGAACAAGGCAAACATTTTTACAACAACTATCTAAGATACATATTTAGCAATCTCCAGATGGGCGGACTTGTTCCTCTGTACCATCCATTCTGGCATTAACCCTACTCAAAGGATCAACCAGAGTCCAGCACAAGTCCATTTTTGAAAACCTGCACCCTAAGTGTACTGACCAAAGAGTCTCTGTGTCTCAAATCGCGTACTTCTGTACTTACTTAATATTTTGAGTGCATAAGTGCGTTCACACTGAGAAGTATGGAAAAATGCAGTGCACTATGAGTACCCGGATGGTGCACTCACAACGGTCAAGAAGTTGAGTGTGGAACTATGGACACTTCTCGTGTACTGGTCGCCATCTTGGCTACGTAGTGGANCTACCCTGTCGAAATTTGCGCACTACGCCAATGAGTGCATAGTGCACACAGTATACTACATGGAAGTGTACTGAGGGAAGTATGTGATTTGAGACGCTCTTATCGTATCAACAGACGGTAATGTTTTAATTCAACCTTTTGAAGTGGACATTAACAACTTTTCAGCTGGCTAACGCTGCAGCCAGGAACAAATGTCTATGATCCATCGTCTGTTTGAATATCTGAACAAAAATGAGCAGTGGTTGAAGTTACTATGATCAGGGAGTTGATACACAGACGTTAGCCAGTTGAAATGTTGACTTCTCCTACTACTGTGAAGTGACTGGAATTGTGAGCCTCTGATTGGCCAAATTAAATCATGACAGACAGTTGCCCCGCCCTCTCAAGCTCGTGCATGTCTAAAACAGTGGGTCTGTGGGGGCTCTCTGGCTCTGCAGGTCGATGATACTGGGTTTTGTTGACGGCTCAGAGTCTTTTACGGTCGAAGAGTGAATGTCAGTCACTCTCAGTCAAGCTGAACGTGTTTCACTGCTGAACACGACTGACAGCAGGAAGTGAAGTTATCAGAAAGAAGGACGGATGCTTTATTTAGCTGATGTCAGGGAGAAAATTTGCATGTTACAGCAGCAGCACCAGAATAAACTACACTGCACGAAGAACAGTAATGAACATTAAACGTGACATCAAAGTAAAAAAATGTGCATATATACGAGTGTGCAAACTGCAGTCAGCTGTGACTGAATGTGAGTTCAAAGTTAAAGCAGCTACAGAGTTTTTAACAGACAGACCTTTATGACCTACAGAAGCAGCAGATTCAGTTTCATCTCTCCAGCAGCCCTTTAAATCAACATCTTCCTGTGATTGACACGACAAACAGTAAGTTAACGCCGAGTGTTTACTTTGCTCTGGTTGATGAACTCATCAACGTGGCAGCGCAGCAACTTTGTGCCAATTTCAGGGTCAGGAAAACACCAAAGTAACTGAGCGCTGCCACAAAAATAAAGCCAGAGGGCACAAACACACACAAACACAGAGGAACTAAGAACGCTACGCCATGCCTGCTGTTATTTTACCCCATGATTTGGAGTCCATTTTGTTGAGCAGGCTTTACATTTACAGGTTCGTCTCTGAAACTGTAGATTTTTATTGTGTTTTGGTAACTTCAGTTATTTTCCCACTTGTTGAGGCTGAGACCCTCCAATCAGTCGAGTGCTACAATTAGCATCAATCATCCATCAGCTGTGTGTGTGTGTGTGTGTATTTATCCAGAGGAGACAAATTAAAAGCAGCCACTTGTTAACAAACCTCTAATCAACTTAATCACTGCACATAAAAACAATTAACATCAGAGCTGCTCTGCTGCTGCAGCTCAGCGTCACACTCACATCACCATCACTGATCACATGTATCTGTCCTCTGATCCTCTCAGCCTCCTCTCTGTCTGTCAGCTGTGACACTAAAGGTCAAATCCACCCACAAATCAGCATCTGTATTTCAATTCCTCACTGTGTTCATGTCTCCATGGAGAATCCAAAAACAGAGATCATTCTTCATGAACTGAAGTAAACATTTAACAACTACATTTAAAAAACATCTGTTACAAACTGTGTCACAGCTCGTGCAGAATAATCCAAGTCTCATTTATCCAACAGGCATGAGCATTTGAATGTGCGTCCTACAGACTGTAGAAATAATGGACGTAGCTACTGTGACATCACATCCTCACTGTGACCTCGTCGCATGTCCACGTTTGGTCATGGACTTTCCACGTCCACATATGACGTCCAAGGTACCCTGGGTGTGTTGGTTGTTGACGTTCTGGGACGCCGTGTCAACTTCAGCCTGTTACATGCATTGTCTGTTTTCAAAATACACTTCTGTTTTCACAGGAAATGTACAGTTTGCATACAGTCTCTTTCAAAATAAAAGCACTACGTCAGTACAACACCACCAACTGAAGTTTTTTTTCCTTCAACACACATGTGGTTGGGTTTAGGACAAAAGAACAGGGTTTGGCTTTACAGTCTTACAGGAAGTGAACACTGACCTCCTGGGTGAAAGTCGGTGGTTGTTGGACCCATCTACCACCCCTTCTGCCCCAGTACTTGGCTGACTTCCACTGTCTTAAGTTTTGTTGTTGTCCTCTCACATTTCCCCCTGACGCCGCCAGACGTTGTTGAACAATAACGGCAATCAGTTGCGTGTCATGCCAACGGGAAAGTGAAAGGACAGCTTTTTTTGGGTGTGGTTACATGATGGCTTCTCATTCAGAATGAAATAAATCTGAATGAAATCATTCGTAATTAAAGTCTTTCCAGGTAGTTTACATGGGAAATATTTATCCTGAATGAGGGTTTACACGGAGATCAGTTTAATCGCCTTTAATCAGGTCTGCGCAAGGTTTGGGGCAGGGAAGGTTTCTGATTGGATAGGGGGCGGGGCGGATGTTACGTGTTTATGTTTACCGGAAGAAAACACTGTAGTCCTCGCTCTGGATAACAAGATGCTTGACGACGCCGTTCTTAGTGCCTTTTTCGGGCTTGTTTTGCTTATATTCTTGAAGCAGCAGTACGACAACAACCTTGTTCTGCTAATGCTTCATCTGTTGAGGAGGAGAAGGGAGGTAGAAGGTCGAAGAAGGGAGGTAGAAGACCGTGCTGTGGCGAATGGAAACCGGTGAGCTCAACGAGTCCGACTGCTCTATCTCAACCCGTTGCTATGCGCGTTATATATGTCATGGCGCCAGAAGGGCAAGGAAACGAGCATGCGCAGAAAGACTGGCATAAACTTAAAGAGGAATGAGTGTCTACAAGTGAGAGAAATTCTTTCATTTGGAATTAGAAACGGAATATTCCAGCCCCTTACATCGGATTGAATTTTCAATCACATTGGCCATTTTCATTCTGAATTAGGTGTTTACAAGATCACTTTTAATAGGAATGAACTTTCATTCCGAATGAAAATGGAATTAAACTGTCCATGTAAACACACTCAGTGTCTGACGCCAGAAGTCACTGACCAAACACAGGTTTTTGATGACTTCAGAGTGAGACTGGGTTGACCGTTACGTCCCCCATTGGTTTGCGGACTCCAGTTTTGAAGCCTCAGTTCGGCATTCAAGCCGTAGCCAACGTATTTTTTTGAACCTAGAAGTGACCATATTTGGATGAAGCAGCCCCGCCTGTAATTATCAAGCAGTCCTGCCCTTAATGATGTGTAACTTAATAAAAGATGTGTCCTATGGATAAGTTAAATTCACCCCCTGTACCATTTCTCCACACATATGAAGTCAGGACAAATCACACACAGTGTGTGGAGGCTTTATTGTCTTCACTATTTATTGTTTCTTATCTGTGAAATTAAAGTAAATCAAAGCTTTGTTTCCACTGAGGGAAATCGTTTCAGCTTACAGAGACAGACGTGGAGTTACGTTTCTGAGGAGGTGCACGTCAGGTTATAGCATCTACAGAGAGCCTGTGCTGTAGGTCGGTAGGAGGTAGGTACCTTTAGGAGGTATAAATCCTGCTGAAAGAGGATTCTCTGCAGAGACGTAATGTTTCTAACTTGTGAATGGACTCAATAAAGTTTTGTGGCAGCAGGTCAACAGTTGTGCACCTTTGTGTGTTTCTGTGTGTATTTACATGTGGTCCGGTATTTGCATGCTCATGTGTGTGTGTGGGTGCATGTGACCGTACACATGCGTGACACCAACTCATCAAAGAAACTCGATGGAGGGAAAGTTTGGTGTGTGTGTGTGTGTGTGTGTGTGTGTGTGTGTGTGTTAAAGAAAAGCATAAAGAGATGAGGAGAGAAGAGCTGACGGTGTTGAGGCTTGATGGTGGGGATTTCCAGTCATCCAGTGTTCCTCCACTCACTCTCCATCTTCACACACCCGCACACACACACACCCGCACGCACACACACACACACACACACACACACACACAGGTTCAGGTACCAAACTGGGTCTTTGTACTGTGTGAAAATTTCCCTCTGAGATCAACAGCGAGCTGCAGCCTTCGCTTCAGACTCAGCTGGTCGCAGGTGTTCCTGCTGTGACGTCTCACCTGTAAAGCCGCTCACCAACACCTGCTTCTGTTCACAACATCCTCGCAGAGTTTCTAAAAGATGTTAAATCAAATGCTTTCATGTATCTAAGGCAACTTTAACTTTTCAGTGACAGTGAGTTTTAATAACGAGACGTTTCTTCTCCTGCAGATCACTCCCACATCCTCTTGTCTGGATCAGAGTTCAACATCCTGTCGCAGACCAGCAATTAATGTTCATTTACACAACTGTGAACACAGTCTTTAACCTGGTAAATAAACTAGAGTTGCCATGTGCAGATGTTGGTGTTGGACATAAGAAAAAAAATGCAGTCATAAATGTGGTGAGGATTTCTGCAGTCGTCTAACATCAGCAGATAATCATCAGGTACTAACGCCCTCTAAGTATCGGACTAATATCTGAACCTTCCTCCAGTTGCAGCAGCACGTTTAGCATCAACTGCCAGAACGTAACGACGTCAGACAGGAATGGAACGTCTATAAAAGTCGGTGATTCACGTCCATCGATTATCAGACAGCGTTTAGGTGACGCGGCTCCACCTCTATAACTGCCAGGTAAACTCCTGCGTTCATTAACAAGGCGGATGATTGATGAGCTAATGTTCCTCCCTAATGTGCTGTGGACATCACGTAAGGAAAAAACCTGGCACGCCAAATTACACAAACGCCACAAACGTAGGCTGGTCCTGCAGGACGTGAGCGACCAGCGCTCCTGTGTCCTGAGCACCGGTTCATTAGAATCCTCACGTGACCTAAAAACTGTTCGACTTTCCCTGGAAACGGCGGCGGCGTGCCAGAGTCCTGTCGGCTCAACCGTCCCACCTTGATTTGTGGCTCCAGTAAAAATCACAAAGCCTCTGGTGTTACCATGACAACAGAGCCGATGGGTTTGATTTACGATCTGAGCTGTGACGGGCTAATGACCGGTTTCACGCTGAGCTGCATTTATAGACTGGAAGAGCTGGTTTTTGGACAGAGCAGACGCTGCTCCTAGATCAGCCTCAAACCTCCACAGGTGATAGAGCTGATCCTGAATCAGCGCCCCGGAGGCTGACCAAGCCACCACCTGGACGGGCCGCTATGATTGGCTCAGAGGAGCTAAGGAGGAAGCGATAGGCGGCCTGTAGCCGTGGAGCTCCGGCAGTAAAACAATGTTTTCTATGAATCACTGAGAGAGCTCTAATTAAGAGTAATGACTGCAGAGGAATTAGACATGAGAGCTGCTGAAAGTCTGATTGAGATAATTACACTTAATCATGGAGAAAATAACATTTCAGTTTGACGTTAATGCTGCAGTCCACACTCTCACTCTTATTTACAGTGGGACTCATTTCAGTGTTGGTGAGTCAACAGTTCTCTGAGGTGACAGATAAATAAATCATCTCCTGTTTTCACACAGACTTTTACTACAAAGGCCAATTTCTGCCAAAAATATTTGTGAGTTTAAAGTTTGAAATTAAAAAAAATGTAAACGGTAAAATGAAATTTTATTGTGAGCCAGAGCGACAAAACTTTCATTTCTTTTTGACTGACATTTGGTAACACTTTCTGTGAAGACCACATCTGTAATGCATCATGAGGACATTCATAGTGAATAATCCTTCATTCATAAACACACATAATGCTCACTGATGAACTATATCAACAGCCATAGATTGTCATGGTGAATTCGCAGTTGTCGCTTTTTTATGCTGCAGACTCACATGTTTTTCTGAGGCCTTTGAGTGTCCTCAGGGTTTCTGTTTTATCTTTCATATTTTATTTTCAGATCCCACTATTCTGTGCTTTATTTTCTTTTTTACTCGTTTATTTGTGCACGTTTTTGTTTTGTTATTTCTCTGACGTTTTGCTGTCACCATGTTATGTTATTTTACTTATTTAATGTTACTCACATTCACACCTACGGACAATTTAGAGTCACCAATTAACCTGCATGTCTTTGGACTGTGGGAGGAAGCTGGAGCACCTGGAGGAAACCCACGCTGACACGGGGAGAACATGCAGGCCCCACACAGAAGGGCTCCCCGACCCTGGGTTTGAACCAGGAACCCTCTTGCTGTGAGGCAACAAAGCTAACCACTGCACCACTGTGCCACCAAGTACCAACATTACTGGATTATAATTACTGATGCACTAATGTGTTTCATCACTGTAATATTGCAGCTCATTTAAATGACTGCTGCATAGTTTCACCTATAATACACCATTTATCATTTGTTTATATTTAATCTCAATCTGTAGATTAATATGTTTTTTTCTGCCACAGTCTGTAAGTGAACATTTAAGTAAACTATAATTGGTTTTGTCTCGGTTAAATTATTAATAAACTCCTCAGAGGAGCGGCGAGGGCTGTAAATATTCAGATGTTTTGATTACTGTGATCACAGAAAAATGATTTAATGATCCCCACACATAACGAGATCACATGAATAATTATATTTGTGATCTCAGGAGACAAATCATTTTCTGGTGATTATGACATAGCAAGCTTTTGATTCCCGATTATTAGTTTCATTAGTTCTCTTCTAATGATCAGGAGGAGACGGGGTTGGGGTTATTTCAGGCTCAGGAAATAATTACGGAGGAAGAAAAACGTGTCAACTCGAGATCATGAAATAATTGTTTTGTGATCACGGAAAAAACAAAATAATTACACCTGTGGCGTTTTCTGGCTTCTGGAGAAAAGGTGATAGCGAGGAATGTGAAGTGTCGCAGTGGGTTTTAACACATGCACACAATCTCACCTTAATACAAACATCACATGTCTACATCTCACACACACACACACACACACACACACACACGTGCGGAGATAACAGCCACCTCTCGTAGGACAATGTGACCCAACCTGTCGTACAGGTGAGCAGCAGCAGCAGTCAGAAAACTAACAAAAACAGCAATTATATGAATGTTTGGAATACAAACAGCCGCCCATCACAGCGCTCAGACAGGACGTCAGTTTCCAGTCGAGGACGACGACCATCAAATGTCTCGTCTGTCACCAACCAGCATCTGCTCACTAAACTGCTGAGATGCTCACTTTCAGACAGAGGTGGAAGAAGGACTCAGATCTTCTACCTCAGCAAATGCAGTAAGGATAGTAAGTCAAAGAACTGCATCAAAATATACTAAAACATATGAATGAATGAATGAAACATATTAAATGTAGAGGGCATTAAGTGACCTGCAGTCAGCATCCTGTTGCTCAAGGTCACACTCTGCACCCGTGACCAAGTACCTGAGCATCGACCAAACCGTAACAAACACAAGACTGACTGTGATCGACCGCCATCATGTTGATAGACGGCTGAGAAATAAATTAGTCATATTTAGATTAATTTTACTCTCTGCCCTATATTTTATTTGGTCCATTGGCTCCATGGCAAGCTTTACATTTGTAAATGACTTTATCAGCTGATGATAAAAAGCAACCAACTGCAGATCCATGTAGAGAAGCTAAGCTACGGCTAGCTGGCTAATTTTATTTTTAAGATACAGTTAGCTTGTTGGGGGGCGGCACGGTGGTGTGGTGGTTAGCACTCTCGCCTCACAGCAAGAGGGTTGCCGGTTCGATCCCGGGCGTGGGAGCCCTTCTGTGCGGAGTTTGCATGTTCTCCCCGTGTCAGCGTGGGTTCTCTCCGGGCACTCCGGCTTCCTCCCACAGTCCAAAGACATGCAGATTGGGGACTAGGTTAATTGATAACTCTAAATTGTCCGTAGGTGTGAATGTGAGCGTGAATGGTTGTTTGTCTCTATGTGTCAGCCCTGCGATAGTCTGGCGACCTGTCCAGGGTGTACCCTGCCTCTCGCCCGATGTCAGCTGGGATAGGCTCCAGCCCCCCCGCGACCCTCAAGAGGATGAAGCGGTTAGAAGATGAATGAATGAATGAATGAGTTAGCTTGTTGGCTGCCCTTGCATCACTCCTAGCCAGTAGAAAGCGCATTGTACCATTAGCTTACAACTTTTATTGTAGGCTAAATCAATCAATCAATCAATAAGAATATGATTTCAGTAAAATGCAACACTGTCATAATATATAAGTTAGTATTATGAATCATGTTAGCTGGTAACATGATAATAATTTGGCAAGCTAGCCAACTGACATATCCACTCAGATAATATTTTACTAGCTATGACGTTAGCAAGCAAGCTAATGTTAGGTAGCTAGCTATAACTAAGCTACACTGCATTTATCTGGTGTTGGCTGCTTTGTAACATTAGCTGATAAAGTAATTAGCAAACAGCAAGCTAGCTCATTTACCTGCCAGATCAGCCCTGGAGTCGGGATGAATTGAATGATGTTCATCATCACTCAAGACAGTATCTTGCTATGTTAGCTGGTTAGCAATTCCACTAGAAGAAAGCGCTTTGTACAGTTAGACTTTTATTGTTGGCTAAATCGATCAATCAATCAATCAATCAATCAATCAATCAATCAGTTTATTTGTCTCATGAAATCATAATATGATTTCAGTAAAACACAATACTGTCGTAATACATAAGTAACATCATGGATCATGTTAGCTGGTGAAGTAATTTGGCAAATTAGCCACCAGTCAGATTGTATTTTGCTAGCTATGACGTTAGCAAGAAAGCTAATGTTAGGTGGCTAACTGTAACAAAGCTACACTGCGTTGATTTGGTGTTGGGTGTGTCCTAACATTAACGTTAGCTGATAAAGTTATTTGCAAATGGCAAGTCTGGATGAATCTAATGATGTTAATCACTCGGGACGATATTTTGCTACGGTAGCTGATTAGCAATTTCATGGTGTAAGCAAGCAAATTAATGTTAGCTCATATTTGCTTGCTAAAATCAAACCACAGTATCACGATACATTTTACGCCAGTGCTTCCTTTTCTTGCACAAGAGGGCACCAACATTAGGATATGGAGCGCTGAATTTTAGACCACAAATAAGCCAAGCATTCGCTAGCTAGGACAGCACGTGTACCCTACGTGTCTAGGACTCTACATCCCCGAGCAGCACGTGTGGACTCTGAAGAGCTGAAGAGAGACGAGAAACCAGGAAACATAACGACACCTCCTTTGGATTATACAGAATTTTTACATAGAAGTCAGACCACAGGCCGCAAGAGGCAACCAAGACAGTTGGCAAAGTGTTGGCTTGTAAGGTACGTTACTAATGCAGGTAAAAAGTTACACAGGCTGACAGAACCTTTAATAATCTGGATCTACGAAGCTATTTTAATTATCAGGTAAATGTAGTGCAGCTAAAACTACAATACCGATATTTCCCTCTGAGATGTAGTTGAGTAGAAGTATAAAGTAGCATAAAATATAAATACAAATAACTCAAAATTGTACCACAGTACTTGAGTAAATGCTTTAACATCATTAAAGTCTGGAGGAAAATAAACCAGAAAATAAAAGCAGAGCGAGACGTTGTGTCTGAACCCGTCAGCTGAAAGATTTCTATTTAGACTAACAAACTGTGGACTATTGACATGCACTCTTAATGACATTTAATAACGATAATTGCACCTAATAGCACTTAATACACCCCACATACACACACACACACACACACACACACTCCAATAGTGTTGATAGTAAATTAATGAGAGGAGCAACACTGACACCAGTCTGACTGTGATGTAAAGAGACCAACAGCAGCCTACAGGACACAAAGTGTTTCTATCAAATTATGAACCCAGATTAATTCAGTTAGCTGCGATCAGAGGATCCACTCACTGAGGCAAAGTGAGATTATTCAATATGAACCATTAACATCTCTCTCACAATACCAATAACTCATCACCAGAGTTAACAACAAAAGACAGATCTTTTTGATAGGATTGAGCCGCATACTCGAATGAAACAAGAATGAGGTCAACATTCACATGGGAAGCAAACAGCAGGCTCCTGGGTGAAAGTCCAGGTTTGTTGGACCCATCACTTCCATCCTCCCAATACAGATTTTCCAGCTCCTTGTATTACGTGGTTACTGGCAGCATTTTAAACTGAGGACGTCTGGCAACGGATCATACTGCCAAAACAGGTGCCCTCTGGCCAACCAACCCAGTGTCACTCTGAAGTCATCAAATAAAGACTGTTGGTCAGTAACTTTCGGCGTCAGACACCGACAAAAGGTAGGTCAGAGTACGGCAGGCAGGAGGGGTTGTAAAGCCAAACCCTGTTCTTTTTTCCTAAACCCAACCACGTGTGTGTTGTTGGAGGTAAAACCGTTCCTTTACAATGTTGTACCGATATCGTGCTTTTATTTTGAAAGAGACTGTATGCAAACTGTACATTTCCTGTGAAAACAGAAGTGTATTTTGAAAACAGACAATGCATGTAACAGGCTGAAGTTGACACGGCGTCCCAGAACGTCAACAACCAACACACCCAGGGTACCTTGGACGTCATATGTGGACGTGGAAAGTCCATGACCAAACGTGGACATGTGACGAGGTCACAGTGAGGACGTGTTTGGTCAAGTGGCCAACAGGTGGTGTATCATATCACTGTAAAAGGTGGCTTTTGGCGTTTTGGTGGGTCTGACGCTGAAATAACTGACAAAGCAGCGGTATTCCATGACCTCAGCTGGTTCCTCTTACGTGAAGCCAAAGTGTTGAGTTGGTTGGTTTATTATTCCGATGGTTTCATGGAGCGTTTGGTTTAAATATCTGAAACAGTTTGTCCTTTACTTCCAGCTGGATTTAGGAAAAGAAGTGATAAAGAACTAAAGGAGGTGTAGTGGCCATTTCAACATACCACAGTTCCTCCGCCACTTAGTTTGTGAGGTGTCTCAGTTTTGACTCGTGTTTCTGTTCCTTTTTTGGAGATCCACAGTGCTCACATGAGGCGGGGAAAAGTTTAACAAGGTATATTGAGAATAAAAGAAAAAGAAACAAACAGCCGGCGGAGTATTTCCAAAATGACATCTCGTACGGTCCACTACCAATTTGATGTCCTATTTCTATATATTCTCACGTATAACCTGTTACTATACTTCAACACTGCCTAACACGGTCAAAAACATAATATGAACCAAACTAACAAAGACTTCATGCATCTCCTACTGTCATGCGCACTAAACTGCCTTATGGCACCATACCTGGCATAAATAATTTGTGTCTGTATTAAAACACATAAATACAGTAAATATAAACGCGACCTTTACACTCCACTACTATACACTATTGAAATAGTTGTTGAAACTTACTGGTGTATCAAATCAACGCAGATATTCTTACTAAATATTAACATGTGCTGAAGTGACTCTTACAAAAGGTTTAAATGCTAAAAATGTGTCAGAACAAGTGAAGGTTCAAGTTACGACACCATCGTTCAGTAGTCACTCAGCAGGATAATTACATGGGTAGATTCAGATTTATAGTCACAAAGGGAGGTTTGTTTTACAGTAATTGGAAAACTCAGTAAAGACAGCAAACGCTGAGTCATATATGACCACATCAGTGCTCCACATGTTGTACACATGAGCTCTGAGTGGAAACCCTGATGTCTCCAAACTGTTCACATCTCAGGTGCAAAGAAAAGTTTTAAATACTTTGCCTCCCTCAGCCCACAGAGGATCCTTTATCTGAGGTAAGAAGAATTCCTGACGTGTCTCACAGGAAGCCACAAGTTCCCGTTTTCACCACAGATTCCTGGAATCAGTCTGATACCCTCATCTGTTTTATTTCCCATCAGCCCCTCTGTAGCGGCGCCGCTGTTTGGTGCTGTAACAGGCGGTTCGTCCTGAGGCGGTGACTGACTGACAGCTGATGGTCCGCTGCTTTGTCGTCTTTGTTTACAGCATCGACAGTTTTGCGTGTTTGATGGAGGATTAGAGCTCATTAAGAGAGCGCGGCTGGTCGCCAGGAGCTCTTCACAATACCACACATATATTATACTGCTCGCTCTGTGTGTCTCTGAGTCCTCCGCCTCGCTCTGACAGACAACTTTATTCAGTCTGCACATCACTGATACTCTTCACGTTGAGGTTTAGTCATGTTGCAGTGCACAGACCAACATCTATACACTGACTGTGGAGAGTCATGTTTTTATGTGACGACGTCTCTCTGGATTTCAGTGTTGTTGAAAGTTCTCTTTATAAATCAGGTTAAAAAATACTCTATCCTTAATTTCTTAAAAAAAAAAAAAAAAACCATGATGAAAAATATTCTTCAACAACCTTTTTTCCCCGAGACAAAGATGAGACATTGACGAACTAAAAAAAGATCTTTGACAATACAAACTATGCCGAAATTTATGTTTCATTTTCGTTGACGAGGCGAGATGGAAAATGGTGGTGGACTGTCGGACATTCAGAATTAAAAGAGAGGAGAACTTGAAAACTAGGAAAAAGAGAACAGCCGTGCTTGCAATTATTTTCTGATGCCATTTGAGACTGGGCTGGTAAACACCAGTAATAGTCTGCACCAGGATGTTTGGGTTGGTGTGAGTTGTGAGCTGTAATTCAGCAGTAAATAATCAGCCGTGTGTGTCTGACTGTGGATGGTGGAGCTGCTGAATGGATTTGTGGAGTTTGTTAGTTGCAGCGGTGGCTGTTAGCAGCTAGCTCCACTTGTTAGTCTTGTGTGCTCCGCAGACTCTCATGTACTTGTTTCAGATTTCCAGGCCGGTTTTGTGGATTTGGAGCTAAAGGTTGTGTCTGGAGCACGTCAGATATTAATGATACTTTTTACCTGGAGAGGTTGGAAGGATATACATGGTTTTTACACTTTTCCAAAACCCAAATCAAACCCTGAACAGTGTAGGGTTAGTTAGCTAGCTACTGAAGGTGTAGCCTACTGAATGTGACAGTCAATACGTTTACATGCAGCTTGAGAAAATCGAAGAATTGGCTTAGTCCAACTGAATTTGGACTATCCACAGCTCGACTAACACACCTAGATAATTCGACTGAAAATCAAAATATTGCTGCATGTATCAACTTAGTCCGACTGGAGTTGGACTCGCATGCACCACTTTTTCTTTTGTGGACTTTCACCTCTAAGAAGAAGGAGATGACGCAGCAGCAGTGCAGTAACTCCCAGAAAAACAAACAAACAAACGCCATGGTGACCGAGAAGCAGAAGACGCACTTCTGGACGGACGAGGAAACTACATTCATGCTCCAACAGCTAAAGGAGCAAAATATTTTGAAGTTTATGGATGGTAGGAAAACGCGAAACGTGGATTTAAAAAAAAAAAAAAAAAAAAAATTCTGAACAAGAACCGGAGCGAGTTCAATACGCACTATATTAAAACGGGCACAGCGAGTCAGTCAGACGTACGTGGTCAGAATTAGATTTTCTCTTCTGCATGTTTATTCAGACAACACGAGAAATCCGACTTGACTGATTAGCCGAGCTATGAGCTCAGCTCCACTACTGCGTGCATGTAAACGTACTGAGTGCCTGAAACTGAAGTTAGGGGTGGGTGATAACACAAAATTTGCTTTTGATATGATACCAAGTAATAAAGGGACTGAACCACTGATATCGATACCGATGCAATACTTATTATTAAAAGTGGCTTTTTGTATGAAGAGGAAAGCAGTGTGTCCTGATTCATGAGATGAACACTCAATTGTCAGTCAGCTTAATTTTGGAACAGTTTGAAAGGTACCATTAACCACTGCTGAATATCTGATTTGACTGAAATAATAATTTCACTGTATGTTCCTCATCTGCGACTCTATAAAAAGACTGTCAGTGAACTCTGTCTCTGTGTCAGAGGTCTGGATGCTGAGGTGTTTCCCTCCTCCCTTCTTTACTGTTGCAGCTCCAAGTTCTCTTTCTCCTGCTATTCCTTCTTTCATTAATCCATCACTGCTGTTATGTGTCTGATAAAACTAGTCAGGCTCGGACATACTATGAGCATTGACCAGACAGCTACAGTCACACTGGGGCACATGTGGTTTTCATAGTACAGTTAAGGGTCTGCATCAGCATCCTCCTGCCGACATCGGGTGAGAGTTAGTCTTAAGCCTAGTTCACATTACACGATTTTCACTGCGATTTTGATGTCGCAGAGGATCTTGAGAGCCACCTTGGGTCGGACGTGAGTCAGCAGATAGACGAGTAAAGTCTCGACGAGTCCTCATGTGTGAACAACCCTACGAGCAAGTCGCCCCCTCGTCTGTGACTGGGACTGGATATCTGGCATGCTAGAAAACTGGAGAAAGCTGACGCAACTGACAAAGAACATCAGCCAATGAGAGACGGGATACGTCCCACGTCAGCACGCAGGAGGATGGAAGAAATGTGAGGAGGACAAGCTGCAGGGTTGCCAGGTCTGCTTATTAGCCGCGACGCAATTGGTGAAACTCCCGATGACAGAAACACGTCGCCAGGTATGAACACTCAAAAGATTACGATAGTCTCCGCGATGCAAAATCAGGGTGAAAATCGTGTAATGTGAACTAGACTTAAGAGGACGCTGCTGGTTCTGGAGTAAGTTGTTTGAGTGCAGACGACACAAAAGCAGCAGAGACGCAAAGAGCAGACACACTAGATGTGTTCACGACAACAGAACGTTGTTTGCACAGACAGTTTTACTCTTGAAATACAAATAGGTATGACGTAGAAAAGAGAAACTGATCCCTTTGCTGTTATCAATCCTGCCACTACTGATCAGTCTTAAAAATGAAACCGTAATATCAAGAGTTTTGATATTTTAGGATAGAAAAAAATGTAAAAAGCTGATGCTCAGTGTCTTATTTCCAATTTTTGTTCCATCTCTCTTCTCTTCTCGTTTGTTCCTCTCTCAGTTTCCTCCCTTTCTTCACACAGTAAATCATCACTGCTCATCTCTGCTGTCACCCTGACCTCATTAATACTGACTGACTTTATTGTCTGGACTGGGAGTCCATCAGTAATCAGGTATTTATGATGTTTTTCAGGTGTGTGTGTAGTTAAACTAACAGAGATCATCCTGCTGTATATTTTATCTCATCTGATTCACTTCATGTTATAAACTCTGCAGCTCATCATCTCAACACGAAGCTGCAGTGTAAAATCACAGAGAGTGAAAGCTGACTGCAGCTCCCGAGGGCGACGAGGAAACGACATGATTGGACAGCTTCCTAACTGGCAGTCAGCTTCCTGGTGACAGCCTGCGGCGCTGTGGGGGTGACGTCGTAGTAAAAAGCTGCCGATCGGACGTTAATTTAGCCGTGATACAAGTCGGCACAGGTGATCCCACGCAGGTACGCAGCTGCAGGCTGTGCTGCTCAGGGTCTCCTGCTGAGACACACTCACTGTGTGGGTCTTCATCAGAGCGAAGGGGGCGGCGAAGGTTCAGATTCCCAGAAATGAGAAGTATTTGAGGTTTAGATAAACAAACGGTCGCCATCTGAGTCACTCACTGCAGGTGGAGCCTCAGAACACACTCTACTTTAATCATTAATATCTTCTACAAGGAAAAACTGTTTTTGATTTACCAACACGATGCAAACAGGAAGTCAGGTCAGCCAATCAGAGTCATTCAGTTTAGGGAAATGAAATGATGATGAAAATCATCACAAGTTAATAGTTCCAAATGAGCTCCACCTCAACAACTACAGTAAAATCCTGCTTTTACATTAATGAGTCAGGATCATGTGATGAGCTCAGACACAGTCGCAGACTGCATCAGTCACAGGGGACATTTTACAGGACTTTTACTTGTAATACTTTGAGAACATTTTCCTGGTTATACTTGGTTAGTTGTTGTTGCCACTCCGTGTCAGTATGAAAACCTCGTTCAAATAAGAGGAGAGTCTGAGCATGTAAAGCTGGCAGCACATGTTTCAGCTCTCACAGTGGTGACTGTGTGTGTGTGTGTGTGTGTGTGTGTGTGTGTGTGTGTAACAGCCTGGAGCTGACAGTGTGTCGCTGGATTCAAAGCACGTTCAATACTGAGAGAGTTATTAAAAACTTAACTGACATGTATCACACAAACAGAACTGAATAAAACCTCTGGTGAAGCTCATGATGCTGCTGGACATGCTGCCATTGCTCCCATGAGAGCTGTGGTGACATGGACACGGATATCAGCCGGGGCTCTGCCCTCGCTGCGACATGTGCCTCATCATATTTTAAAAACTTCTCAACATCTAGAAAAATACAAATATTCAATAAAAAAGTCAAGTCCCTCCAAGTCATCTGTCTCAAGTCATGAATACCAAAACAAAGTCACGTCGAATCTTTGATCTCAAGTCCTCAAATTTGTGACTGAAGTCAAGTCATGTGACTTGTGATTTTGTTAATTCTTTGCAAAGGTAGAGCAGCGTATTTACTCTGGGTTGGATCATCAGGGATTATATATAAAAACTTTATTTAATTGAAATGTTTTTGATAACGGGTTATATATTTAAGTTCAGATGATTTTTTGTTCTGTTTTTGTTTTGTTACCACGGTATCAAACTAGATAAAGAGAATCAGGGAATTCCAACGCTTTTGGTATCAACTACAAAATGTCTGGTCAGAAAAATAAGGATTTAAGTAAATCCTTCACTCTCATATTGACAGTTTTCAGTTTCCTGAACTTGAGTTATGACGTCTGGTTTGATTCTAGGAGCACCTCTGGCTCTGACCCAAACAGCAGCACTTGAACGCAGCATCAGATGAGAAGAGCTCTGAATTCCTGTTCAGTCTGAGGCTGAAGGTGTTGGACAAAAGGTGGAGGTATGAGCTGNGTTTCACAACACACACTAATTGCAGCTTTATGCAGATGTGGAGGGCGTTTTAACGTTTCCTTCTTCCCTCACCGCTGGAGTTCCTCGTAAACAAACAACGTGTCATTACATCGTGCAGATGGGTGAAAATTAACCCTTTAGACTCTGTCACTTCTGAGAGTGAGCCGAGCTCGGTGTTAATTATTACCACTGGGTCTCATTAAGACTGCAGACTGTCGAGGAAGGAAGAAAGGACACGAGGAAGGAAAGGAGGTCAGCGGTTAAGGAGCTGTTGGTAAACCTGACGCAGGTCAGGTGAAGGTGGGGTTTTTTTTGGGCTGCGACAAAACAGACATTAAGACAAACTAGTCCACCCTGTGGTTGGTTGTATGACTCCGCCCACCAGTCCATTCTGTGGTTGGTTGTATGACTCCGCCCACCAGTCCATTCTGTGGTTGTATGACTCCGCCCACCAGTCCAGTGTCTCTGACAGTCTCCATCCATGTCAGCCGAACAAATTTAAATAATGGTGTAATGACAGAACAAATCAGTAAAGTCAGGATGTATTTAATGACCTCACAGACCACCGCCATCTGCAACACTGCGTCTGTGTAAAGTCACAATGTTACGACCTCCTCCACCGTCGTCTCATTTGTTGTTGTGTGAAACTTTTGACTCCGCCTTCTAGTGCCATCTATTGGCTGCATCTATGACAACATAAAGGACGCATGGAAGTATGAGGGCAGTGACTTTAACAACGTTTTAAATGTTTGTTTTTGTACGCAGAGAGAGAATAAATGATCTGTAAGTCTTAACAACACATAATGTGCTGGTGGGCATGAAATGTGTTAAAGTTCTGTGCTGGCAACACAATCAACACCGACGCAAAGTCAGTGAGGATCTTCTGACATGGTGGACACATGGATTAAGTATAAAGACTATGAAAGCCCAAACATGGACTCTCTACCAGGAAGTCAATGTAGTTACATGACTTTAGGGACTTCGGGTAACAAAGTACATAAACCCTCACACAGACTGTGAGACTTCATCAGTCTGATAACTTTAGTGCAGCTACATGGATCTAATAAACTTGTGTACAACATCCAGTTTGATGTCTGCAGACTGTACGATGACAGCGCCTACTGAATCACCGGCTACGATGTACGATGCAACAGCTTCCCACACTGAGTGCACAAGGATGCATTGATTTATTATTAAAATGTCGGGGGGGAAATGTAAATTATATGTCAGAAAATTATTTTTAAAAAATGGCAGGAAAAATGTCCAAAAAAGTTAAAAATTTTGAATAAAATGTCAGAAAAATGTTGATAAAATCCTGTTGGATTTGGAATACAAGCATGGTGAACCCAGCATAATGTGAGGGACTGGAGCCTGCGGGGGTTTAAGGTCGGGTGCAGGTCGGGTCATAAGACTTTTATTAACAGGTGGCTTTGACTTAGACATTATGACAGGTAACTGGTCGGTTCTGGTACTGAGCTTTACGGGTATGGGGAGATGAAGGACTCTGACCTCATGTGCCGTCCTCCTCCTCGCAGCACAGTTCAGCCCTGACCGTCTGCACATCAGCTGAGAAACTCGATACGAAGGACAGAAAGCGAATCGGCGCCCTGTGGCCCCGCTGCCACTGATGTCTCTCATGATGAAGTTTCACAAACTGAAATAAAAGGTTCAATCAGAGAACAAATTGCTGCAGCAGAAGCTATGAACCTTGTCACCGTTTACATCCTCGCTGCCAATTAACCCCCCCCACCCCCCCACCCCCCCTCCCGCCGCCACCTCTTTGTAAAAGGCTGATTTTTATTCAAATTAGCTCCTTTTTGTTCGTTAGCACACCTGTGCTCTCCTGCATCTAATTAAAAGCCAAATCCTGCAAATTTCTGCATCCGCCGACGGTGGCTCTGTTACCAAATATTGAGCAAGGTAGCACCGTGCTAATTAATGTTAGAGGAGGGGGGGTGGAGGGTTGACACCATCTCATTTACATAAACCTGTACAGGAACAGAGAGGAAAACAACAGGACCTCCAGCCGCCGTGTTGCAGCAGGCAGGCGGTCGCTGTTGTGTTGCTGCAGGCCCTCGAGCCGTTTTAACACCCAGAGTAGGTTCTTCTTCTTCTTCTTCTCTTGTTCCTCTTCTTCGTTGGTAGGTTCAGCAGGAGGGACTCTCAGTAACTCGTTAGACTTTATGTTCTATTTTGACCGCAGAAACAAAGTGTTAGATTGGAGAGAAAAAAAGGATCCTGCAGGTTTTTGAGGTGAATATTTTTTTTAGATGAACGTGTAAATAATGTTGGATTCCTCTGATTCCAGCTGGGTGATAATCACACTCAAGAAAAAGGAAAATTGAATATTGCAACAATTAGCAAGTTTGATGGAGACAGTCACACAACTGTACTGTGGAGCTTATATTTAACTCTAATAAATGACTAAAACAGTGTCTGAGGAATTGTAATTAGGCACCAATACGAGGTGTCGGAGACGGCAAACACCGCTGGAAACTAAAAAAGTGACAACGAAGAGAACAAGAGAAGAAGAGGAAACATAACGCACGACATTAGGAACGTGTCGGAGCAGCAGCACGGAGCAAATCCATGTCCGACCTCAGGACCTGAAAACCAGCCGAACCTCCTCTTCATCAGACGACACGATTTTACACAGCAGAACAAAAGACTTCATAAAGAGCTGCTGTAACAGAGTCCCTCCTCCTCTGTCTGATATATCAGATATAATACGCCCGGAAATGTAACAGGCTGCAGGTGGAGCAGCTTCTAGTATTTTATCACAACAGTAAGAGATTAAACACAGACACCAAAATGAGGATTTTACTTTATCAAGTTCGAGTTCAGACACTGATGCATTTTACTCATATGATACTTAAAAAGTACATTATCTGTACCGGATACTTGTTTCATCACAGTATGCAGCTCAACCCCAATGGATGGATGGATGATGGATGATGGATGGATGATGGATGGATGGATGATGGATGGATGGATGATGGATGGATGATGGATGGATGGATGATGGATGGATGGATGGATGATGGATGGATGGATGGATGGATGGATGATGGATGGATGGATGATGGATGAACTGACAGACAGACAGAAAGAAAGAAAGAATAAAAACACACAGTGGTGAAATGACAGTCTGGTCCCAGGACGACTTCAGACAGCTGTTACTACAGTAGATATGATGGTTGTATAAATTTAGGTGGTTGACAGTGCAGCTACTGAAATGTAAGGTGATTCAATTAAAATATAAGAGCAGCGCAGAGTAACTTTGCTACGGATAATATAAACGCAGTTAGGGGCCGTTCAGATGTAGCGTCTTTTGTGCGCACAAATCCATTAGTTTCAACGTAGACGCGCGTCAAGCGCGCTCACAATCCAAAGCGACGTCGTAGCGGTGCGCATTCGGTGCGACGCGCCTGTTTATTCGTGCGCGTCCGTGGCGCACAGAGATGGAAAAATCTAAACTTTTTCGAATGCAGCAAGCGCGCTGCATGTCATGTGATAAAAATTAACCAATCAGCTCCACGGACCTGCTTCTTCCTTTCCGTCCAACGGACTTCACAACATCCGGTGGTGTGAAAGGCAGCAAGCAATGGAGGAGCGACTGATCATTCTTGTCCAGGGATACTCAGAGTTATATGACCTGTCTTCGTCGTACTACTTTGACTCCAACAGAAGGAACAATGCCTGGAGAATTATTAGCTCGGAGCTTGGGATAACTGGTGAGCATGATGATACGCTGTTTTTCCATTTAACTTTTTGTAAACTTTGTAACTTTTTTACTCCCCCTGTGAGTGACAGGCGGTTTTGGTTGCATAGTAACGGCAGGCACAACAGTAGCGCAACCTCCGAAGCGCCTGGGATAAAAGGATGGAAACAGCACTGCTGGCGTTTTCCACACGCTTTTAGACGCTACATCTGAACGGGGCCTAAAAGATCAATATACCACAAAGCTTCCGTTCAAAGCCTCATATCTGTTACCAGCCCGGTGTGGCTGCACATACTAACAAATAAAGGCCTGTCTCTATTAGAGGCCTGGTCTGGTTTTCATGCAGTTCATTTTTATGAAAGTTCTTTGGATGTATAAAACAGGTTGCTGACGACCCACTGGAGCTGACGTTAGTTAGCTGTGTAGGTCGCACATACGGATATAAATGTTTAAACTTCTGTCAATATGGAGATGCTACACATCGTTAGCTCGGTTAATTTCATTTTACTGAAACTACTGAAGCACCAGAGAAGACTGTAATTAATTTGGATATAACAGCATGATAAAAAAAAACAAGTGGTGACTCCCTATGTTTCCTACCCTGTAACTTAAAAAAACAAAAACAAGATGTGTAGTGTTGGTATGTTGGGTGCTTTGCAGAAAGGAATCAAACGCCTGAACCATATGGACACCTGTCCCTAATATAGGTCTGTTGGATTCAGTGATTTAAGCAAATAATAGTCTGGGCTACTAATTAAAGTTTTACGTTATAATTACCAATACAGATTTTTTTTTTTGTAGAAGGCGCCTAAAGTTAAAACATTAGCCCCTTTTACACTGCCAGATTTTTGGCGAATGTTGGGCCTTCTGCAACAGGAGGGGCTGTTGAAGACTTGTGGGAGGAGCTGTTGAAGACTTGTGGGAGGGGCTGTTGAAGACTTGTGGGAGGGGCTGTTGATGACTTGTGGGAGGAGCTGTTGATGAC
>NC_065509.1:44286393-44324765 GCF_006386435.1 Epinephelus moara | reverse complement strand
TTTGTTTTTATACTGCCAATGCTGAAAAAAGACTGATTGGGCTTTCCTGCAAATTTGCACAACTCCTGTTTAAAAAGAGCTTTTGTTAAATAAGGAATACTGGAAAATAATAATAAAATACAAATAAAATCCCAGCCAGCATTTTCATGCAGGGCAATTGCTTGGCTAAAAAAAGGGCCCTATATATGGGATTGTCCCCAGGTTGAACAACGGCCTCATGCTGATTGCCAACATGGATGATTTTACCCAAGACCCCCATGTTGGGCCCTAACCCACTTGGTACCCAGGGAGCTCTAGCATAACCCATGCACGGCCCATTTAGGAAAACCAATCCAAGTGGGCAATCAGCATGGGGCCATTACTGAACCTGTGGACAATAGGGCCCATTTACAGCCCATTTACAGCCCACATGCAAATGTTGTCTGTGATATAAAATGCACAGAAGGTTAAATATGAACGATGAACAGAGGATGAATATCTGACCTCAAACGCAGATAGGGTGAAAATATCTAAAGAAAATACTAATGATTTTACGCGGCACCATCACGTGATGCGTGTTCAGAGGTCGGGTTGAGTGTAGCTGTCACAGAGGACATTTTTATACTTTAACTACATTTGACTGATTTTACTTACATATCTCGACTGAGGGAACACTTTCAGCCCAGGACTCTGAATATGTCAACTGTGTGATTTTGGTACTGTTGCTGCAGTAAGGGATCTGAACGCGTCATCACAGCTCAAAACTATGAACTACAGTTTCCTGGTTACAAATCATGTTTCCTGTACAGTTAAAGTATCTGACGGAGTTAAAGAGAAAAAGTTTGATCTAATTAATATTGATTATTATTAATAATAAAACCTGTGACGTTCAGTTATCAGTCTGCACACTGAGCCACGGATCATCTGCTGCTGTCGCTGTCTGAACTCTGACAGATATGAGTCTGTAATCACTCATGTTATGACTCAGTAAAGTTGTAACTCTGCCGTCAGATGACCTCATCAGCCAACCATCAATCACGTCCTTTTATTAGACATCCTGTCATTATTAATCTTAATGTTGTTTCCTGCTGGTTGTCAAATGTGAGCGTTGTTAAATGAACTGTTCTTAAAGTCATGTCGATCACAACGCACGCATTGTTTTCTCAAACCGTAAACTGAGTGATGACGGTGCCTCTGAACGCTACTGGCAGCGGTGAGGAAAGATTTATCATGTGACGACGCACGTTGGCTCGAATGTGATGAGTTTTAGGGAGGAGATTTATTAATTGTATTAATCACTGATTTAATATTCCTGTCAAAGCACATAAAAAGAGCTTAAACAAGCTGTCAGAGATTAATACGATTATTATAATCCAGTTACTACAGTCAGAGCTGAAATATGTCATTATTTAAGATTCAGCCAAAGTGCATCAAATACGCAGCAGTTATTATCGACAGTTCACTTTTTCGCTCTTCTGTGCGCTTCAGAGACGTTGAATCTGTGCGCCTAATTTATTTGATCCATTTGACGTTTTGTGGACAAATTCGGAATAAAGAGGGAAAGGTCGGTGCAGGGCGGGAGGGAGGGTTGGTGAATCGGTCAAGTTTCTCAAGATTGGGCGGAAAATCTGTGCTGATTGGCAGGTCGGTTAGAGCTCGGGCTGCCCGAAGCTTAATTTATTTAATTACTATTTATTTAAAATGTAAATCCAGCATATATATAACAGATATAATATACTGATTGTTCACCTCTCAGGGTTGGTTCAGGTTGTGATTGTTTCGGCCTGTAAACAGTTTTTGAACCAACACTACGATCTCTCTCAGACTTCACACTGATATGTTTTCATGTTGCCAGCACGCGTTTATAACACATTTCCTGCCGACCACCACTTCCTGCGCTGTTCAGACGTTGTGTCCGTTTCATGGATTCCTGTGAGACTGTGTTGGTGTAAAACAACATGACAACAGCCACATTAAGACTTTCTGCAGAGACCGGAGCAGTTGAGTTTATCTGCTGTTCTCAGAAACTGTTCGTACGTTTTCCTATGAAGTGAACCCAAATCTGAAAGGCTGCGATCACGTGACCAGTTCTCTGATGGCAGTAAACAAGGGAGCCGTCCTGAGGCAGGTTGCGGAGGATGGGTCTCAAAACACAGATTTTCCAGTGTGAACTTTGACTCATTTTAAGGTTCTTTTCCTAAAACTAGCCTCAGTAACTTTACCTCAATGATGTAACTATACCTTGAGGATATAACGTGATTTGTGGGGCGCAAATTTGATCTGTTGTGTCTGTATTTCCAGAGGACGTCTTATCAGTGCCCGGAGCACAGAGCTGCAGACTTTTAAACTGATAAACTGTTTTTCTATTTGATCTCATTTCTGTTTTTATTGTTATTAACTGCAGGATTAGAAATGTGTCCCAAGACGAACAGATCTTGTGTGATGACATGAAACAGAGACTCTGAGTTCACAGCAGCTGCCTGTTTATTTCTGTTTATATTTTAGTTTACTGTTAAATCTGATTTAACTCCAGTCGACCTTGTGTCTCTAACACAGTGTGATTTATCTGATTTATCAGCTGTGACGGTGATCTACCTGACGGCCTGTCGTCCTCCAGCCTCGGCGTTCCCAGCCTCAGTGAAGACATTAGTTAGTGAGCTCAGCTAATTTGTTTAAAAAGGTACAAGCAGCAGGTTAAGAGGAGGCCTCGTTATCCGGCTGCGTCTTTTCAAACAGTGAGAGCGAGCCCCCTCCTCCTCGCCGCTTGTTTAGCTGCAGCCATGCATGCCTAAAGCCCAGAGACGAGGACGCCACATCCTGCAAATTAGCAGGCTGATTTCCCTCGCGGGGTTTGGACAGAGAGGACCCCGCGGCTCATCGCCAGCCACTAAACACTGCCGAGGCTGAGCGAACATGGCCGCCTCCGATTCAAAACGCTCCAGCCGGTGTTTTTACAAGAGTGGATTACCCAAATGTCCACTGCACGGTCTGTTTGTCCTCTGACAGCACAGGAAGTCATTCACAAACTCAGGTTTATGACCTGATCTGAGGAAATGTTCGTGCAGAGTTACACTCACAGACACAAGAGTATAAAACACGAAACAACTACAACTACAGATTCAGTCAGACGCGCTGCAGCAGATCTGTTATCGTCATTTTTGATGAAACACAGACACCAAGATGAGGATTTTCCTTCATCACGAGTTCAGATACTGACACTCTTTACTCGTATGATACTCGTGCTTGTAAAGAGTACACCATCTGTACTGGACAATTGTTTCATCCCAGTATTCAGCTCAGCTCACAGTTTGAACTCGTGTACACAGGAAGCTGATTTAAAGATAAACTCTGCAGAACTTTCCTAAAAATATAACGTACAGACTCACAGCAGTGATTCATCTGAGTCAGAGTGAGGTGGTGTGTTTATCTGCAGAGAGCAGAGATCTTCTGTGTTCAGGTCGGTGATGGGCGCTCAGGTGAGGGCGGGGCTTCATAAAGAGGAAGAGACCAGGTACCAGACTGTAACCAGCAGGCGTCCAAGAGGAAGCTACGAAGTCCACGGACACAGAGTTGATAAAAAACACAACTCTAGTGAACGAGAGTGAATCTGTTGACTTTAACTTTCTCTGAGTCCAGAGGGTCTTGACTGAGGGGTCGCACTCCTCCAAAGGTCATCAGATAAATGTGAGGAGCAGCCAAACGCTAACAAGCTAACACTGTGCTACTGTTGATATTATCTGCTCATGAACTCCTTAAACACAACAGACACTTCCACCACTGATCATTATAGACATGTTCTTTGTTCCTCCTCCTCCTCCTCCTCCTCCTCCATGTAAATGTGAGGAGCTGATGGGAACACTCAGAGTAATGATGACATGCCTGTTTTACATGAAGTTCAATGAGCCGAGAAACTACTTTGTGTTGCTCAGAGACAAACAGGGGAACGTTTCACATCGTCACTGTTTCTGTGAGCTCAGAGACAAACAGAGGAACGTTTCTCATCGTCACTGTGTTTCTGTGAGCTCAGAGACAAACAGGGGAACGTTTCAGATCGTCACTGTGTTTCTGTGAGCTCAGAGACAAACAGAGGAACGTTTCAGATCGTCACTGTTTCTGTGAGCTCAGAGACAAACGGGAATGTTTCACATCGTCACTGTTTCTGTGAGCTCAGAGACAAACAGGGGAACGTTTCAGATCGTCACTGTTTCTGTGAGCTCAGAGACAAACAGGGGAACGTTTCAGATCGTCACTGTGTTTCTGTGAGCTCAGAGACAAACAGAGGAACGTTTCAGATCGTCACTGTGTGTTTTCGTCGCTCTCTGCCAGAACAAATGTTTTCACACATTATCAGATACTTAAATGTGCTGATCTTCTTCTTCTCTGTCTTTTTGTCTGCGCTGTTGTAATGAGCGAATCCTGCTTCAGACGTTCAGTCTGTTCTCCTGCTGCTCTCATCCTGTTTCTCCTCAAAGAATCAGTCGTTATATTTTGACTGTTGTCTCCTGGGAACGTGTCGACTTTGACCTCCTGCATTAACGGAGCTGTGTGACAGTTTCCTGCATAATGAGTGATCATTAATATCTGACCTCTAAACAAAGAGATCATCTGGATCAACTGTTGGTTTGTTTCCAACCCGTCTGCTTGTGTCTTCTTGTAGTGACTGCAGATGTGTTTATTACTGATAGAAATCATAATAGAGCTGTGACATTACGCTGCAAAACACCAGGAATATCCTTTAAATACAGTAACAAAGAAATTCTGATCCATCTGATCAATAAGGAAATTAGTTTCCTTACAGCTGCTGCTGTATTCATTTGTCATTTTGTGTCATGTATTCAAAGTTTTTGACATTTGCTTAAAACGTTTGCGACTCCATTTTAAAGTTGAAGTAGGCGGTTATATTTTGGCTTCACTGAGCAAATAAATCCCATAATAACCTTTGACCACGTTGTAATTCAAGTGTTCTGAGAGAAAACTAGACTTCTGCTCCTCGTCTTGTTTTCAGGAGACTTTGTCCAATCACAGGTCATTTCAGAGAGAGAGGGCGTTCCTATTGGCTGTTCTACAGTAAGCTGGGGAACAACTCCACTGCCAGCACGCTCCTGATGCAACCAGAGCAGGAGACGTATGATGGTAGCCTGTTCCTCAGAGAGTCACCATTTTTGTCTCATTTTTACTGAAATTATTAAAACTCTGAGGACATGACCAACTAAAATCAGTACTAAGGGGGGAGCTCAAATAACGGGTCCTTGCCTGCTATATGAGCCCGGTCTCATTCCGAAGTTGTCGAACTCTGGCGCCTTGGCAGTGACTTGCGTGTATTATTCTATGCGATTTGGCGATTTGGTTTGTCCACACGCAACCGCACTTTTGGGCCCCCGAAACCGCGTTTCTTTGAAACCGGAGTCCAGGGTGAAGTTTTTGGAAGACTCCAGTGCCAGTGGTTGTGTGTAGATAGGATAACCGCAGTATTTTATTTCCTGTCTCCATGGATTGATTGGATCTAAAAAGCAATGTTATTATTCTAGTCGGATACCAAAAGTTGTAACGCTCAGCATGTATGGGTTTCTGAGTGTTCACAGAGGACGTGAGTTCATGATGCAGACTGATGTGAATCCTTGCAGCTCAGAGAAGCATCATTTCAGCTTAAAGCTGCTTAAATTGATTTTATTTTTAAACTGGACGATTACTGCGTGAAGAGCTGAAGACGCCTTCACCTGGAGGTAAATTAATTCATCGACAGAGTCGACAGAAACACAATCAGACTCACAGGAACCATCTTGGTTCATCTTTCCACTGTTCCAACAATCACCAGCTCTGGTTTGGTTTAAATTAACCCTTAATGCACCAGTTAGCTGTGACAACATGCTGCCTCTATACACACTAACATGACTGTTTATTTAAATGCAGTCTGGTGGGTTTGGTGACGGTGATTTCAGGATCTGACTCTTTAACACAAAGCTCTATCTCTGTAGGGATCCTTTCATAGTGATGTCACACACTTACACCCGTCTTCCACCAAAATTAGCTTGTGAACACAGGTTTATTAAACAAGGTAAACACACTAAAAATAGGTAATGACTCCTTTCCCATTGCCAGTAGACCGGAGCTGTGCACACGGCTCTGCAGCAGACGAGTGTGCCTTTCACGTTCAACTTCACAGACAGGCCAGAAAACAGGTTAGTGAGCAGTAGAAAGCAGCATGGAGGCATGTGGAAACTTTGTCCAGGATGAAAAATGTGGAAGTTACCATTTAACCCTTTGAGACCTGAGCTAATTAGCTTGGTTTGTTTCAAAAGAAAGAAAACAGAAAGAAGAAATGACCCAAAAAATATAAAACAAAAGAGAAGAGAGAAAATTAAAAACAAGTAAATTAGAGAAAAAAACTGAAGAAGAAAACAAGGAAACAGGCTTAAAAACTATAATAATTCTGTGACATAATTTTAAATATAGTGTTTCTTCTTTCGTCTGAAAGCAGCACACGAAAACTGATGTCGCTCCAGGTTTAAAGGGTTAAAAGAAGCTGTAAGGCTCTGCAGAGCTGCAGAGATGAAGATGATGATGATGATGATTCTCTGAGGTTTGTGAGGATGAGCAGCACCTTTCACATCACAGAGAGTCCTTAGATTAAATGTTAATATACATTGTAAATATGTGCGTCTTTAAGAGGAGCAGAAGCTAAAGTCTCGGTCCTACAGACCCCCTCGCTGTGCGGCGTTCGCTCCGCTCGCAGGCAGCGAGAGCTGAGATCAGCTTCCTGCTCACACGGTATAATAATAGTTCACATTTGGTGAGAACTGCACAGAGCGCCGCTGAAGGAAACAAAACTGACTGGGCTGTTAGTACAGAAACCTCATGCCAGCAGAAGACAGTCGGTGTGAGTTTAAAGCGTTGGTTTAAAAGTTGTAATCGTAAGCATATGCACCGCAATCTGTTCTGTTATTTATTGGTGCGCTAATCACCGAGCACACCAACATTTCTCTCTCCCTCTCTGTCTCCGCCTGCACCAGCAGCTCTGGAAGGATTTCACAAGTAATACTTCATAGGCTAATCTCACTCCATGACTCTAATTAACGCATCATTAAAAGCATAATTCAGATAATTATAATTTCTCACTTTTTAAATGAGGAGACGGGGAAGAAGAGGAAGGGTGTCTGAGGAGCCAATTTAGTGAGTGAAACAGATTCTGAGGCGAGCGGGTGGGTGGGTGGGTGGAGAGAGAAGCAGGAAACAAACGGCAGCCACACAAAACACCGCAGCCATTAAAGTGTGTGAGAAGTCACATCACAACAAGTCTCTGATGATCTGGATCTCTGCCCAAACACACCGACGTGTTTCATCCCAGAGAGGTCGAGGCTCGGGATTGTTGGAGGGACGGCGGAGTCGATATTTATACATCCTGCCGGCTGAATCAGAGCGTTCGGGCTGAGCAGATTCACACGGCTGATTCCTGGCGGCGTGAAGAAGGCCGCAGACTCCGCAGGGCCGTCAGAGAAACTCACTGTGTGTCGGGGCAGTGACGGTGTGTGTTTAATGCTGAACCGTCGCCGTCCTCTCCACTCCAGGAATGTGGAAGTTCACAGGCCCTGAACTCTTGGCCCTGCGCCGTTAGCAACATATGCTAAGGTTAGCACAACAAGCTGGCTGGCTCAGTCAGTTGCACCATGGTGAGCTCACACGAAACAACGAGGTTAAAGGATCCGCCTGCAGGTTCCCGCTCAGCTACAACAGCGATGGAGACAGAGCTCGGTATAAAGCGAGGTTTATACTTCTGCTGTGAATCAACGCCGTACCTTCAGCGTAGGGCCGCACATTTAATCCAATAATATTCACAGTCACAATTTTGGCTTCCCACAATTAAATGCACGAACCTAGCCTAGCCTAGTATTTCGCATTTAGGAGAAAAGAAATCATACAGAGTGAATGAGACCTGTGTCTGCACCACAAAGCAACAAAACTAATGTGTTAAACCATCTGAAAAACACCACAGTCTGCAGCATGATGAACACATGAAGGCCGAGGAGAATAACATCGCTAATGCTACCTCGCTGAATCTCCGTCAGCTCAGAGATCAATAACAGGGCCTCTGCAGCGAGTCATGGTACTGTGAAAATAAATAAATAAAATACAGTGGTAACACTTAGATCACTATCCAGCTCTCAAAGACAAACTGAGAAAACCAGTGTAACTGACATGTGTCCAGTAAACTCTGTTTTACATCCTGTAATGTCCGAGTTATTTTTTTGTTAGTTTTTATTTTGGGGACAATTTGATTCATGATCGATTATTGTCTTTGTGTAACTGTTGTTTTGAGATAATCATAAATTCAGAATGGCTGGGGGAATTGTGTGTGTCTGTACACTGTGACATCATGGCTGACCACACCCACCAGCAATCGCCATTCAACACATAAACATTCAGTTATAACCTGAACACTGAGAGACAAACCAGAAACGATGCAGCAATCAGTTTGTTACAATAATAAAAATAATAAAACCTTTTTACTCTGCATATTCAAGGTGTGAATATGGCGCTGATATTCAGCCTCGCCGTTCTGTATAAAAGGTAGAATCACAGAACGAGGGGACAGAGATGATTCTCCTCTGAGCTGGGAACGAAGGCAGTAACAGTGCAGAAACAATGTCTGTGTAAACAGGACAGAATGGGTGTGACGTTTGTACGACGTGCTAAGTGTACAACCCACTGTGGAAGATTTAAAAAGCAGCTGTTAGCAGTTAGCAGCTAACTCAAAGGAGAAGAACAACAGCTGCTAACTGTTAGCAGCTAACTCTAAGAAGAACAGTAGCTGTTAGCAGTTAGCAGCTAACTCAAAGAAGAACAACAGCTGTAAGCAGTTAGCAGCTAACTCAAAGGAGAAGAACAGTAGCTGTTAGCAGCTAACTCTAAGAAGAGCAACAGCTGCTAGCAGTTAGCGGCTAACTCAAAGGAGAACAGTAGCTGTTAGCAGTTAGCACCTAACTCAAAAAAGAACAACAGCTGTTGGCAGTTAGCACCTAACTCAAAGAAGAACAACAGCTGTTGGCAGTTAGCAGCTAACTCAAAGAAGAACAACAGCTGTCAGCTGTTGGCAGTTAGCAGCTAACTCAAAGAAGAACAACAGCTGTTGGCAGTTAGCAGCTAACTCAAAGAAGAACAACAGCTGTTAGCAGTTAGCAGCTAACTCAAAGGAGAAGAACAGTAGCTGTTAGCAGCTAACTCAAAGAAGAGCAACAGCTGCTAGCAGTTAGCAGCTAACTCAAACAATGAGGTCCAGGAACTCCTTACCCTCCGAGCAGAGGATGTGATCAGCCGCCATATAACAAGGACGCTAAATGATTGCTATTGACATGTGATGTCATTGTTATTGTTTATAAAGAGCTGCTGACACGTATGTCATGTGTCACACTAGAGGCTGACTCTGTTGTGTTACATGTCACGCCTCTTTGGATTCGGTGATGTCATCATGCTGTCTGACATCACACATGATGCCGCTGTCATTAAAGAAGAAACTTCGTAGCGTCTCTGTGGCGTGACCTCTGTGTAAACATGGCTGGTGAATGTTGTGATTTTTAGAGAACTCTTATTCTGAAATAATTTCCTCCTCCTTCCTGTTTTGGGGGTTTTTCCTGGCGACTGTCCAAATCAATTATCCCACCTTTAGACACACACACACACACACACACACACACACACACACACACACACACACACACACCTCAGCGCTCTCATCAGAGGTGTGAACGAGGTTAGCGTCTCTTCCATCTTTCACATTGTTGTGTTTCTTAAATCTGAATCTGAGAGCTGAGCTTTAAAAAGGACCATTCCACCAAAAACCTCAGTACTGAGAGTAAAACACTCACCGAGTGACCGACCCGCAGTGTCTCTGACGTCTGCAGCCTCTTCCTTCATGGACGACATCAGCTGAAATCAGAGGAGGAAAATATTTAGTACTTGTATTTAATATACTTTTACTGCACCACATTTATCTGACGGCTTCAGTTACAGATTCACATGACTAAAATAATATGGTGCGAAAAGGGGAGGCATGTTAAATCATTTCTAAGCCCTGGGGAGGGACTTTTGATTTTTATTTTGGATCAGGGGAGCAACATACAACTTTAAATGGTGGTATTTTGTATTTATTTTATTGACGAGTTTTAAAGAAAACATGCAACAAAAAAAAAGAAAAAATCTTGGTTTTCAAAATAAATAATAAATAAAAAGAAAAGAAATGTTTTCCTTCATAATAAAACAGAAAAAAATGCAAAAATAAAGAAAATTAACGAAGAAAAATAAAGAAAACATGCCTTTCATGATTTCTTTAAAAATCACCAAAATCAAACTATATCACAGCTAGAAACTGTAAAGCCAGAATTTTAATTGGATTTCCAAATTTCCGACGGTCCTTGGACACATCGTGTGACGAACACTTCCAACAGGAAAAAAATAAAATCACAAAACCAAATCAGAGCTTGAAACAATGATATTTCATCAAAACCACTTTATTTTACGCCTCATATAAAAAATAAAAAACTGTTTGTATGACAAGTGAAAAACTGCAGCAGGTGAATCAGAGTCTTCATCACTCAGTGAAATGTGAACACACACACATCAAACACATGTTGATCTGATTCAGTGTGACTTACACTTCCTGAGGACGTCTTTGTCTCTGATGTCCATCCTGAAGACATGTCCATAAATCTGCAGAGAAATCAGAGAGGACGAGTCAGACTGATGTGTTTGATCAGAGTTATTAAACCTCCCATTGAAGCAGAGACTGACACTGGACTGGTGTCAGACGCAGTCAAAAGATCCACTGAAATGTGTGTTAAAGGGACAGCTCAGATTTTTTAAGTGGGGTTGTATCAGACGTGTCTACAGTCAGCAGCTCTCAGCAGTACTGACAGAAAGAGTCACAGGACAGGAGCATTCCTACAATCCTGCTGTGGATGGGAGAAGCACAAAGACATGTTTTATCCACCTAAAAAACCCCACATCAATTTAAAGGTAAACGTTATAGGTTTTTAATCCAGCTCTGTGTCATCAGTGTGTGCTGATGAATAGTGTTTGTCTTTTCCCAGTGCCGCTGTGTGGTGATGTGGAGGACGAATACTGTTCATCTGCACAAAGTGACGACACAGAGCCGGTTTAAAACTTATCAAAGTTTCCCTATAAAGGTCTGATGTTTAAAAATTTAAGGGGTTATATTATCAGAAAGTGAATCTACTCCAATGGTTGTGTTCTGGTTACCTCAGAATGAGACGTTTATATTTCAGATTCACCAAAGACACACAGTGACACAAACACAATAACTGATGAGGCAGCAGTAGACCAGCAGCTCCTGAGTTCACTGGTGTTAAATCACTGGTGTTAAATCACTGGTGTTAAATCACTGGTAAACTTAAACTAATATTGATTTTTTTAGTTGACTAAAATGCATTTTGTTTCTGACCTGTCCACAGCAGGACATCACTGAGCTTGTTCTCCAACCTGCTGACTGACTTTCCTCTCCTGTAGGTAACACACTGACTGGATCAGTATCTCACACAGCTCCACTTCAACAGATCCAAACTATGCCTGTGAGATAATTTAGTGTAAAGAACAAACCAAAACTTAAACTTGTGTCAGTTCCTCTTCGACTGTGAAAAATGCTGAAGGCTAAAATTATCTGACTCTCACAGGATTCATATCACAGGTGATAAAATATGCACATGCGTTCCCAAAACCCGACCTGATCTACTCAGAATCAAACAACAGGGATGTGAGCGTGCGTCTGTCTGAGACCAGCAGCCGTCCTCATTATGAGCTCCGGGTTGTTTGTGCCTTCTCACCTGTCGGAGAGACGGAGGTGTCAGCTCCGCCGCCTCAGGTGTAGAGATGATGTCACCTTCCCTTCTCGACCCTCCACTGAAAAACAGAGACACTGCACAGCCACCACCAACTATCATCATCATCATCATCATCATCGTTGTCGCCCCCACCGCCGCTGTGATTCACTCACTCACACACACACACACACACACACACACACACACACACACACACTGCTCTACCTGCAGACTGGAGGAAAAAATGGAGGAATTTCACACTCAGGCTGAGAAAAGGTGTTTTTCTCTCATTGTTTAGTTTAATTGGAGAATTTGTCATCAGAGGATTTAAATCGTTTCTCTTAAAGACGAAGATGATGAAGAGTCTGATGACGCTGCTCATCAACCTGTTCTGTGCACTGAGACCACGCTCTGATATACACACACTTAAAAAATATCTAATCTACTCAGGTGAATCAGGCCTCATGTTATTGATCACTTCCTGGTTGTGATGCACTTCCTGTTGAAACAGGGGAACGTTCAATCTTAAAACATTGTTCACTGTTTTGTGTGAAACAGGCTCTGAGATACGTTTGCTCTCATTCAGTGGGTGTGTCAGAGGTGTCAGCCAATCAGCAGCTACGTGTATATAAATAAATGTATTCATTGTTCTTACATTTTTTTTGTCCGTATTTCACACTTGTTTTGGTGTAAACACATGTTTCCTGAGCCGATAAAGCCCCTTTGACTTAAGATGGATTAAACCTCACAGGCAGCACCTGTGTAAAACAACAGAGTGCTGAACGCACCACTGTTTTATTTGAATAAACACTTCACTACAGTTTGTCGGTGATGAACGCAGCCCTCTTAATCTGACGGCGTTTGTAGGGTTAGTGAACCTTTTTGTTTTTTAGTTTTTCTGACAGAACAGGATTTGATTTTGATGTCTGTGATAAACTGAAGGATGAAGTCTTCCTTTATTGTCCATTAACAGGCTGTTTCTCACAGGACAGTCACGTTACAAACACATGATGATCTTATAGAACATGATGCATGTCTGTAGCTTAACGACCCGACAGTTTATAAAGGAGTTCAACATGTACAGCAGGAAACAACACATTAATGCAGCAGGATCAGGACCTGTGACCACAGAGTGTTTTTGTCAGTGCCAGTGTCTTTTTTCAATTGTTCCCTGTAAGAAGAGTGTTTGTGGCCACCTGGGAACAAAAACGTTGCATCCAGCGTCTTTTTTCAGAGCTCTCAGCCTTTTCTGTGCGGCCGCTCTGAGCGCTCTAAGGCCCTGATCACTCAGAAGGCGTTTTGCAAATTGTAAAACTGCCTTTTTTTTAAAAAAATCTGAATCACTTGCAGAGACCCCCGCCCCATGAGACCCAGTGCAACTGCAATGTAAATATTTGCACTCCTGCCTGGGGTCCAACAAAACGTCCTTGGTTTTAGGGACATTAATGTGCAAAGGATGACCACACACTCACATCTCACACACCGATGGAGCAGCCATAAAAGTTCTGCATATAATACAATCATCCCCAGCAGGCTGGTCTGCAAACTACAACACCTGGGCCTCAGCAACCATCTGTGCTTGTGGATCAAAGACTTTCTCTCCAGCCGTCCACAGACAGTGAGACTTGGACATTACAGCTCTCCAAGCCTGACCCTCAGTACTGGTGCGCCACAAGGCTGTATGCTCAGCCCCACCCTCTTCTCACTCTACACACATGACTGTTCACCCACACACCCCCAGAACACAATCGTAAAATTTGCAGATGACAGCACAGTGCTGGGACTCATCTCCAATAATGACGCAACAGCTCACAGAGATGAAGTCTACAAACTTACAGTGTGGTGCATGGAGAACAACCTGTTGATCAACGTCAAGAAGACAAAGACTTCAGACGGCAGCAACGGGAACACCCTCCACTCAGAATAGGAGGAGTAGAGGTGGAGAGGGTATACACATCAGCGCGGACCTCAGGTGGACAGTGCACTCCTCTGCGGTGATGAAGAAAGCCCAACAGAGGATGTACTTTCTCAGGACACTAAAGAAAAACAACCTCTCCACAGACCTGTTGAAATCTTTCTACCACTGCTCTGTAGAGAGTACCCTGTGCTACAGCATCACTGCCTGGTACGGAAACTGTACAGCAGCTGACAAAGCAGCTCTCCAGAGGGTGGTTAAAGCTGCACCGAAGATCATCTGTCTCCCCCTGACCCCTCTGGAAGACATCTACGGGGCACGCCTTCACAGCAGAGCGAGCAGGAATTTAACAGACAATAATATACCCAGCCATGCCACCATCTCTTCACACTGCTCCCCTCTGGAAGACGCTACAGGGCTCTGAAATG
Organism: Epinephelus moara; assembly: GCF_006386435.1. Classification (NCBI taxonomy): domain Eukaryota; kingdom Metazoa; phylum Chordata; class Actinopteri; order Perciformes; family Serranidae; genus Epinephelus; species Epinephelus moara. Next base: position 44,310,615 of record NC_065509.1, on the reverse strand, counting down.
CCGCACCACCAGACTTAAGAACAGCTTCTACCCCACAGCCGTACACGAACTGAACTCCCACCCATAAACCCCCCCACGCACACACACACACACACACACACACACTCTGCGAACCCGCCCGCTGCCACCACACCAACAGATTTTAAAGCACTTTATATTTTTTAAACAGGCACTTTGTCCTTCATTTATTTATTGCAGATGACTCAAACAGGTCTTGTAATCTTGGAATGTGTGTTCTTTTTTTGTATGTAATAAACTGCTATTCTGTTCATCAGGAGGGAAGCTGAGGGATGTTGTGTGCTGTGAAGCCTCTGAGGCAAACTGTGATTTGTGATATTGGGCTTTGTAAATAAAATTGACATTGATATAAAAGGCAGAGAGAGTTGAGTTTTTCTGTCTGTGTTTCTGTCATTTTAAAATATTTGTTTCTCTCATTTTTCACAGTTTTCTTGTATTTTTGTTTCTCTTACTGAGGCGGTAGTTTCCCTCTCGATATCTGTCTCCAGGCTCTGCGGAGGAAGTCAGCTGTAGGAGGTTGTATTTGCCCCTTTATTCATCCTGAACAGCCGCCATGCTGACTGATGAGGAGGAGCCTGTTCATGTGGGCAGAGATGGTCATATATTTATTATTCTAATTATTTTTGTTTCTATATTTAATGTTATTGGGACATATGTGTACATGCGTTGTACAGAAAAATAGCACTACCTCTCAAAGGTAAGATGAGAAGACGAGGTGATGCTGCTGGGCTGTGTTTGTAGTAAGATCTGTGTGTGTGTCTGTAACACGGTGTGTTCAGGATCTGATTGTTTGGTGACGTTATTTTCTCCACTGCTGTTTGTGAGCTCAAGAATGAACTCTAAACTTTTAAACCAACGTGTGGAAAAAAAAAAACAGCTGATATTTGAACCCACAGTTTGACAATCTGATGCAAAGCAGCTCTTTAAAGAAGGAGTTTGTGTTGAGCTGATTTTATCAGGTATTATATTTCACTTGTGAAACGTCGTACAGGAAACAGAACCTGCAGCAGTGACTGTGAGTCCCTGTGCAGAGCGTTTCCTTCCAGACATTTCTGCTGTTGCTTTCCTCCGTCCTCCAGTAGCTGAAGTGTTTCTGGCTGCTGGCTGCTGAAGGCCTGGAGCTGCAGATGGCCGGCTCGTGCCCAGTCCGAAATTTTTTCCTCACAAGATGGCTGGACCGGCTCCCGCTCGCCGATGGCCGGCTGCAAACACAATGACGAACGTCCAGTCACTTCTTCTTCTTCTGCTTCTTCTCCTGCGCGGCAGCACAAAGCCCGATGTGAGCGAACGGGCCTCGCGTCGACATTTCACCCTCCACCTGCTGCACCAGTCTGAGACGTGCTGACGGAGATTCATCTGCCGCTCAGTGTCTCCTAAAAATAGCCGATGGAAAGACAGGACCGCTCAGAAATAACTGTTTGTCAGGGTATTTTAAGTCGACTCAAGTAATGAATCAGTGAATGAACACTGGCTGCGTTCACTATCGTCATTTCTGCATTTAGACGTTGATTAAAAACAGGAACCAGGAGGCGAAACTTTTGTTTCTTTCTACATTTTCCATGAAGCAGTTTCCTCTGTGTTCTCCTCCTCTTTGTTTCTTCCAAATTTCTTTTTAAAAGCACAATTATCCGTCATTATTCCGTGCCATTATTGGTGTCATCAGTGTAGGTGTCTTTTCTGTTTTTCCAGTGATTTTTTAATTTTTTGGATCGGCACGTTTCCATTGTTCTGCAGCGTTTGGAGGGATAATTTGTGCCTCCCCTCCCTCATGGTGGGTGTCTGAGGCCTGACCCAAACAGACGACGGCAGCGAGAGCCCAGCTTCCTCCCAGATGATGTGCTCGGACGTGGGAAGCGGCCGAGGCCGAAGGATGCCGGCGGCGGTGGGAGTTTGGCCCGGTTCGGCCTGACATCGCCGCGTGGGCGTCAGTCTGGATTTGGGCTTCCGGACGCAGTGGATGATGGAGGTTTGAGGAGAGATCGCAGATGATCGGAGGTCACCACGGGCTGGACGAAGCGTCTGTGTGGGCGTTTAGCCCGACCAGTGAGGTCCAGTTTGGCTGAACTGGTTTCAGGGTCGTGGTCAGTCAGTGGATGAACTTCAGCTCCTCAGTGTTGGACTGCTTTTTTCTCAGCATCGATACCCTCGTGAAAATCTGAAAATTTTCCTTTTCAGATTTTTAAACTGTGAATTAATTAACAAGGAGAATTATGAGTCACACACACACACACACACACACACACACACACACACACACACACACAGTGAGTCTGGATCCTTCAGGGTTCCTGGAGGTCAAGCCCAGGGTCACGTTTCAGGACCAGAGAGAAAAACAACAACAAAGCAGACAGGAAGTTATTTTCGTGAGATGTGAAGTGAATCATGGGAGACTCTGCTGCAGTGTAGCATGTAGTTCTGGCACTGACAGAAGTTGGTCAGCAGCCCAGTTGGCCCTCATCTTCAAACCATCTCCATTAGTCCTGCAGGAGGAATCAGGAACATATGGAGGATATGAGATGAACCACACCGAGGGGAATACTTCATAAACACCAGGACATTATCTCTTTAAAATGTTCAGAGGTGCTGGAGGGGGGGTATAATGGATTTTGGCTTCAGTTCTCTTTATGTTGTGGAGAAAAAAAGGGAAGATATTCTATAATTCAGGTCTGATCTGCCCTCTAGAGGGTTTGATTATTAATCCTCGAGGTACTGAGGAGTACGTCATGTTCTGGCTGCTGTAGCTGAAGACGAAGATATCAAGTGATGAAGATAAAGTTCAGGGGTCGGCTGCACAAAGTACCTTAAGTTAAGACATTCCTTTAAGTCTGAGTTAAAGTTTCTGTGAGGTAACATCGGTTGCACAAACCATCCTTAAGAGCGGATTTATATTTGTGTTTCAGCTCTGCACACTACGCTGTTGTGAGCATTTATACTTGTTTGGTGGTGTGTCTGTGTCACTCTGCAGTTACACCTCCAGAACACTAGTTGGTGGCAGAGTTTGTATGAAGTGCTGTAAAGTTTAGTTGATTCTAAACACACATTAAACATGGCTTCATAGAGACAGTTTCAAACACAAATCAGCTTCACTATAACTCGCAGCATCCACAGACAAACACTTGTCTTTATCTGGACACATTTTCCCCACAAATACAACATGCTAACGTTATTAGCACAAGCCTATGGCATTTTACATTGTATAAATTAGCCTAGCAGCTAGCAGAGATTTCCTCTGCTCATATGAAGCCAGGATAAATCACACACAAGACTTAAAATGCTATTTTTGTGGAGGCTTTATTGTCTTCACAATTTATTGTTTCTTATCTGTGAAATTAAAGTAAATCAAAGCTTTGTTTCCACTGAGGGAAATGGTTTCAGCTTACAGAGACAGACAGGAGGTCTGCGTCACTGTGACGTGGAGTTACATTTCTGAGGAGGTGCACGTCAGGTTACAGTGTTGGCTGTTTGTCGACGCAGAGCCTGTGCCGTAGTTACGTCATCGATTCAATGCAGAAGTTTAAATCCTGCATTAGCGTCCATCAAGCCTCCAATGCTGGGAAGCGGCGAGATCCCTGACCTTTAAAAGATGCAGCATTTTAAAGGCTCATTTCTGCTCCCTTCACCAACAAAAACAAACATGTTCATTTCAAACGTTGTCTCCATCACTGCCCACGACACAGATGCATCCATTAGATGGCACTAGAGGACGGATTCAAAAGTTCCTGACAACAAGAAACAAAAATGACGGCGGAGGAGGTCTTTGTTATGCTGCTGTTGTAAACCTTGGAGCATAAATGAGCCCTTATGCAGGATTTATACTTCTGTGTCGAATCGACACCATATCTACGGCGTAGGCTGTGACAACGTAAAGCCTACGCTGTACCCCACGCCGTAGCCTGACGTGCACCTCCCCAGAAATGTAAAGGTGGTGGTGGTGTTTCTGTGAGCTGAAACCATGATGATCAGTTTCATTGATCAGTTTCAGAGGTGTTTAAACTGTAACTTCAACAGATACCAGTTCTTACACTTTTTACCTTCCATAATGTCATAACACTGTATTGATGCAGTTTATCTTTATACAGAGACACAGAAACATTGAACTCCAATTTGATGTTATTTTATTATGACTAATGATGGTATAGTCTAATGTGACTGACACTGACGGGAAAACCTGAAAACGGGAAACACTTATGGGAAAACCTCTGGGAGGCAATTGTTGCCCAGCCTGAGCTGAGCAACAATTGCCTCCTCCTCTACCTCCTTCTTCTCGTCTGCTCTAGTTTGTTCTTCCTGCTAGAGCATTTTGCTTTTTTTAAATGTGACTGACACTGACGGGTGAACCTGAGCACCAGGAGAAAACCCCACATAAATGCAGAAAGCTATGGGAGCTACTGATGCCCAGCCTGAGCTGAACAATCAGCAGCCTCCACTTCTTCCTCCATCTTCTCGTCTCCTCTTGTTTTTGCTGCCTTCTGCTGCATTTTGGTTTCCAATATTTGCAGCTGGGTCTCTCTGTCATGGGGAGACCTCCTTGGAAACAACAAGAAGCATCTCCTCTTCTTGTTGATGTACAAACAGAGGTTCTCCAGTTCCGTCTTGTTGGCGACCAGCTGCGCCACCTCTGTTTCCAGGCTCTGCTGTTTCTCAGTCAGGTCCTTTGTGATGTTCTCCAGAGCAGTGTATTTATCCTGCCAGGATGTCTGGCTCTGGAGGAGTTGGGCATCTTTGCCTCTCAGCTCTTCTGTTGTCTCTGAGAGCTTTTGATTGAGGCAGTTGTTGTCCTCGGTGAGACGGATGATCTCAACGTCTCTCTGGCTGATTTCTGCCTCGACTTTGACCCTACATTGGGTCTGCTGTGCCTTCATGCTCTGTTGACTTTCTTCCAGGTCTTTGCAGAAGGTGTCCTTCAGAGTCTGGAATTTATCCTCCCAGGGTGTCTGGCTCTGGAGATGCTCAGCATCCTTACCGCTCAGCTCTTCTGTTGTCTCTGAGAGCTTTTTAACGAGACAGTCATCGTCCTCGGTGAGACGGAGGATCTCAAGGTCTCTGTGGTGGAGTTGCTCCTCCATCAGAGAGACCTTGATGGTGAAGTCCTTCTCCTGCGTCTCCCATCTCTTGGTGTTTTCTTCATTTTCCGCTGCAAGTTTCTGACTCAGAGCCTCATATTTCACCTGCCAGACTTCCTCACTCTGCTGGAGGGCAGCATCTTTGGTGGTCATCACTGCGTGTGCCTCTGACAGCGTCAGAAGGAGACCCTGTTGCTCCTCACGCAGTTTCAGGAGGTCAGTGCCCATCTGACTGATCTGTTGTGTCATCTGGGCAACCTTCTCCTGGTACTCACTCTGTACCTGGCTCTCAACCTCCTGCCTCAAAACCTGCTTGATCTGGTCAGAGGCAGTTTGTTTTTCAGCCTCATACCTTGTGACCATCTCCTCAAACTGCTGCTTGCTCTCCCTCTCCTGGCGTTGGAGACACAATGTGAGCTGGTAGTTTTCAGTTTCCAGCTTACAGACTCTCTCAGCCTGTTTCTTGCACTCAGAGCTGAAGCCCTTGTCTCTGGCCTCGAGCAGCTCCTCCAGACGCTTGATCTGGTCTTTCTTCTTCCTAATGATGTGGCACGTTCTCTGGAATTCCTCCTCCTGGTTTCCCCAAGCAGCACAGTTGTGCTGATGGTGGTGATGTTGGGGAGGTCCACGACGTCCTGCAGCTTCATTAGCTGGTCTGTATCTGTAGTTGGGTCTTCTGTCCATTGTTTTTGCAGTGATGGCCAACAGACTTTGCTTCTCTCAGAATACTCACTGTGTGTGTTGGATCGTCTCTGTAATAGACTCAGTAAGCAACACTAGTGTGTGACTGAAATTATGTGATTCACAAACCACAGATATGTTACATGTACCTTGTTATGCAGCAGATACATTTAAACTAAGCAACACTGAAGTTGATGTGGTCACGTTTAGGCATAAAAAACTTGTTGGTCTGAAAAAAACCACTTGGTTTTGGTGGCAAACTCCTGGCAAAAAAATACCCTGATGTCTTCCTTAAAAACAAGTTCCTTGAACAGTGCTCTGCAGCCAGCGGCCTTTTTGCCTGAACACGCCTACACACATACTCATGTGTGCACATTTATACTGCACAGCACCGCTCAGTGAAAATATGTTTCTACGCACATAGTTAGCCGTACATGCAAACAGCAAATTAACTGTTTCAGGGTTTCTTAGTTTCTTACCCTTAGGTCAGAGGCTAATGAAATGCTAACTGTCAGCCTTGGAGGTGATGCTAATTTATGACTGTGGGAGTAAACTCGTTCATGGTAACATCAGATAAACTGTTTCAAGGCCAATTTTTTTCCAAAGGTCATTAGATAATGAAATGCTAACTCTAGGCCTTGGAAGCAATGCTACATCACTAGCACACTAATTAGACGTACATGCTAACAGCAACTTAACTGTTTCAAAGCAGTTTTTAAGTCAAAGGTCATTAGCTAAGCTAATAAAATGCTAACTCTCATTCTTGGAGGTGAGGGTCCATGTCATTGGTTCGACATCCCATTAGTCCGACTGTCCGCAGTGCTGAACGGCTCGCGGCAGGCGTATGGTGCGCCGCGACCGGCTTGAGGCGGAGCAGGCTCACGGTTTATGTGTTTGTCACTTTCTTTTTCATTTTAACCCACACCATGGTCTTTTCCTGACCCTAACCAAGTGGTTTTTGTGCCTAAACCTAACCAGACCTTAACCACAGGGCATCATGATGATTTCGGAATGGACTTCGGAACAATGAGTTTAATATGGTCGGAACAATGGGCTGTCGAACCAATGGGCTGTCGAACTAATGGGCAGTTCCCGGAGGTGATGCTAATTTACTACTTTAGGAGAAAACTTGTTAGCTGTTCATGCTAACAGCAGATAAACCCCTTCAAAGCAGTTTTTAAGTCATCACCTGATGAAATGCTAACTCTCTGCCTTGGAGGTGATGTTAGTTTACTACTTAAGGAGTTAACTCGTTTGCTGTGCATGCTAACAGCCGATAAACTGTGTTAAGGCAGTTTTTAAGTCAAAGGTCATTAGCTAATGAAATGCTAACTCTCTGCCTTGGAGGTGACGCTAGTTTACTACTTAAGGAGTTAACTCGTTAGCTGTGCATGCTAACAGCCGATAAACTGTGTTAAGGCAGTTTGTTTAGCAAAAGATCATTAGCTAATGAAATGCTAACTCTCTGCCTTGGAGGTGACGCTAGTTTACTACTTAAGGAGTTAACTCGTTAGCTGTGCATGCTACCAGCGGATAAACTGCATCAAGGCAGTTTTTAAGTCAAAGGTCATTAGCTAATGAAATGCTAACTCTCTGTCTTGGAGGTGATGCTAGTTTACTACTAAAGGAGTAAACTCGTTAGCCATACATGCTAACAACACATAAACATTTTTTTTTTTTTTTTTTTAGATCATTAGCTGCACTTGTTTATTGTTTTTTCAGATTTTATTGGTGTGAATATGGACACAGTTGGTTTTGTGTTGACTCCTGTGTTTACTGAGCATTTAATAAATGTGGGTTTAATTTACAAACCTCGTCCTCCCTCAGTTAAACCCAGTAATCACTGAAAATCACTTGTAGTGTTGAATAAATCTCAGATGCTGCATATTTCAGGCTCAGAGCTCGGTGCCCCCTTGAATAAATTAGTGTCTGGTTGCATTAGGGGCTTCTCTCCACGCTGAGAAGCGTCTTGCCGACTCTGTACGATCACATGACTAACACCTCTCGTCAGGCTGCCTCTGATCTGCAGTCAGATCACAAACCTCTCCTGCTCTTTTGTTGTGTTTCTGGTTAACCAGTTGCCACAGCGCTTGTCGTGAACATCTCCGATAAACAAAGACTTGAGACGGCGTGCGGAACAGTTTACAGTTACTGACACCAGACGTCTGTCGCTCACAAACTGCAATTATCGATTTCCCACAGATTTACTGCCGTCAGAGCGAGGAAACCGCAACAGAGACACACGAGGAGATAAAGACTTTAGATCTTTATCTCTCAGTTTGTCAGATGATTCATGGTGCAGAGCTGCAGGGACACGAAACAGGCAGCAGGAAACTCTCCGCCGGTAGAAGTGCATGTTAAAATAGAAAAAGCTTCATTTACAGTTTGAGCTCCGTGTGGAGTAAACAGCATTTGGTTTCTGGCAGGTGTTAATTTTTCACCCGAGAGGGAAACCTTCAGGCAAGCAAACAAATTTTCACATATTATGTCAAATTCCTAATTATGGATCATAATTATCTACTTTTTCATGTTCTGAACTGAAAGCAAAAGTTTGTCTGGTTGCATAATGAAATGAATAAAATATAACTGGCCGGAGGAGCTGAGCGTCCACGCAGAGCTGGACAGGAAGTCTTCAGGTGTGTGAACACTGTAGCTGCTGCATGTCGAGCCATGACACATGAACCTGCCTCCAGGCGTCCGGCTCCGTGTGACTGTGACATCATACCTGTAAATCTGTCCCGTCGTCCTCGGTCTGTCTCTCTGGTCTCTCCTGTGTCTGTGAGAGAAAAACAGAAAAAGTCAAAAACAAACTAAAACTGTAAAATAACCGACTGATGGAAGGAGCTGTGAATGTTCTGTAAACGCTGGAACAAGTTTCAAACCAGACATGAAAAAAACGAAACATCAGACTAATCATAAAAACATCAGGTCTGTGTTGAGATGTCAACGGTTAACCGGCGAGAATATTTGTGACCTGTTTCACATGTCTGTCTCTAGGTTCATCAGTCTGCTCTTAGTTTGCTGACAGAACGCCAGCGAGCTGTGTTAACATGTGGAAACATGGTGTCCACTGCCCGCCCTCCAGTCTCCACTGGTTAGCTAACGTTAGCCTGGACGCTCCGCACTGCGTACCAGCTGCGTGGGAATTAGCCAGCAGCCCACCTTGGGACATGACTTAGGAGTTGACTTGTTGGTCTTGAATTGGGACTTGTCCGTTTTCATGAGACTTGACTGCAAAGACTTGAGACTTGGTCCCATCACAGTTTAAACTTGCTCCGTCTCAGACTGTCTTCAGGTGTCAGACACACAGATATTTTTCATTCTTAGAATAACAATAATGGATAATGAACAGTAATTAAATTTAATTGAAGACTATTTTTTTTGACAAATTAATTTTTTTCTTATTAAATCACTGCAAATCAGTGAAGAGCTCAGTAGTTTTATGTTGTCCTGTGCAGACGGAGTGAGAAAAGTAAAAGTGAAAATATAAAGTAAAACATATAAATCAATGAGGCAAATTGTGATTTGTGATATTATATATAAAATTGACTGATTGATTGAAAACTACAAAAATAAAAATATAAATAAAAAATGAAGTAAAAAATATAAGGTAAAAATATTTGGTAAAAAAATCTTAACTAATGATTTAGTGTAAAAAATGTTAAGTCAAAATATGAAATAAAGTAAAAATCTAAAATAAAAATATATGGTAAAAAATATAAATTAAAATTATAAATAAAAAAGTAGAATATATTAAAAACATAAAGTGAAAAATATGAAGTAAACATATAAATTAAAATTATAAAGTAAAAAATGAAAATAAATGTCAAGTAAAAAATATACAGTAAAAATAAAAGTGTGAGGTTCAGATGTCACACTAACATTTAAGACCTCATGAATTAAATTATCAGATTATTGAATGACCATTAAAACCTAACATTTATATAGCTGAAGACATTTTGAGACGTGTTGCGGTCGCCCTGAATCTAACCACCAATCAGACTCACAGAAAAACATGAGGTCAATATTCAGAGTCGAGCTGCTCCGCTGTGATTCGATAACTATCGAGGGTCACTGAAAACTGATTAAAGTTCACACAGTGTTGTGTCCTGTGAGGAGACACTGTGGGGACATTTCATTGGTCTCATTTTGACATGTCAGTAACATGTGTGATGTCTGAATGATTCAGTTTGATCTGTCAGAACAGAAGAACATTAATAAAACAGCTGATCGGTCTCAAACTGTGTAAACACTAATGAGGAAGAATTATCTGATGAAAGATTGAGATGCTGGTTTGAGCCTCGTTGGGTGAATTCATGAGTGTCTGTTGGAGCAGGACTCCTTCCTGACTCCTTTGTTTTGACGCTTGGACTCAGGCCTCCAAAACGCCTTCCAGAGCCAGACGAGAGGAGCGAGGGAGCACGACGGAGAGAGGGACGACTGAAGAGACAGGGAGAGAGGCAGAGAAGCAAAATGAGCGTTTAGCCGCTGGTGTGAATTGCCTGTCGCACCAGACAGATTTCCTGATCCCATAATGGCTCGAGCTCGCATTTCCTGGTGCAAATTCTCGGCGGCGCTTGTGTCGGCTGCACATGCTCCGGAGGCCTAATGAGGCAGCATTAGCCAGGGGAGACGCAGTAATTAGAGCCAACGTCAGCGCCGAGGACAGATGGCACGCTAAGACAAGCCTCTCGACTTCACCTCCGCTGAGTGTGTGAGTGTGTGCGTGTGTGTGTGTGTGTGTGTGTCCTGACAGAAGAGAGAGGGAAGGCAAAATGTGTCAGAAGAGAGAAAAGAAAGAAAGAGGAGAATTCAGAATGTGTGGGAAGAAGAGAGAGCAAGAACAAAACAGAAAGAAAACACGCTGAAGACGACGACGGAGACGTTTCTGAGAGAAAACAGAAGACAGCAAGGAGACAGTAAGGCACACTATACATATATATATATATATATATATATATATACATGTATATATATATGTATATATACAGTTTAATATACACACACACACACACACACACGGCATTTACATCATTTACAATAGTTAAAGTATAAACAGTGCACTACAAAAATAATAAAAACAATGAATAGACAGGACCTTGAACTGTTTGCTGTGGTCATTTGACAGGTTCAACAGGAAATGGCGTTTGTTGTTAGTTGTTACGGTGACCACACACACGTCGGTGGGTCAGTAAAGTGCGTCACACTCACTGGTTTGAGAACTCTGTTGTGGTCGACTGCTGCCTTTTAATAAAACTGTCCGACCGCCCGTCTGCGGCCGTCGAGGTGATCTTTGATGATTCTTGTTTGAGGACAGTCGGTCAAAGAATTGTCCGTCCACGTGTTGGGATGTATTTAACAGTTGCACAGACCATCGCTGTGTTCGGTGCGTCCTCGCCATGTTTCTTTTCCTAAATCTAACCTCAGTCACTTTACGTTAAGGCGTTAATGTCATTGGTGGAGCGCAGATTCATAGGATACCATACGAACCTTTCTATGAGAATATTTTCATTGTTGTTGTGTGAAACTTCTGATGATCTGATCTATTGGCTGTATCTATGCCAACATAAAGGACACACTGAAGTATGAGGACAGTGACGTTTACAATGTTTGAAATGGACGTATCTATTTTACGTAAAGGGAGAATAAATTAACCTTTAAGCTAACATCCGTAGCCTTGAGGATAAAAGCCGAGGTCGACCCTCAGAGCTCTGCTGTTGTTACTTTGCAGTGTGCATAGTTTTATCTTTCAAGTTATAACTGCACACGCTGTACTTTTTAACACGTTATATTCACAACAGTAAAATTACTGATGCATTTCTATCATCATTATTTTCATAGTAATGTCCCTCTGTTGAACGGTGGACTTATCGCTTGAGTCGTGTGTTCTGTGTGAACTCTGAGTCATTTTCAGGTACGTCCTGAACATGTTTCTTTTCCTAAACCTAACCTCTGTAACTTTACACTAAGTACGTAACTGTACGTTAAGGATGTGACATCATTTGTGGGGCACAAATTCGTAATATGAGAATATATTGTGTAATAATATGTTTAAAGTGATCAAACCATTGTGAGCTCTGCTGTATCAGTAAAGTGTTGTCCTGTTTGCTGACTCACTGAGCTGACCAGATTATCACCAACCACCTGAGAGATGATGTGAGGCGTACAGGTGAGTCTGTTTGTAAAATGCTTCTGTCTAAAACAACATGACGTTGTTGTGAGCACCTTGACACTGAAAATAAAGTGAGTAGAAGATGGAGAGGACATGAAGCGAAGGAAAGTGCACAAGAGGAAGAAGGTAAAAAGAGAGGATGAAAAAGATCAAACACATGGAAGAAAGAAAAAGCAGGAAAACAAGAATCAATAACCTGTAAAGCACTGAAAGAAACGCAGCAAGAACTGAGGATGAAAAGTTAATTACGTTTGACGAGGAGGATAAAGACAAAAATGTGGGAACTGATCAGAGAAAAGACGAAGGGATGTGAGCTGAAACAGACATAAAGATGCAGAATGAGAGGTTTGAGCGAACGTGAAAGATTAAAAGACTAAAAAGAAACTGGATGAAAACGTAAAGAAATAAAGGAGAGAAAACGTGTTGATGATGAAAACAAAAGAGGAGCGTTGGAGAGAGACGGAGGGCGAGAGTGTGGAGGAAGAACGATAAAAATAGACTGAGAGGTGAGGAAGAAGAGAAAGATGAGAGAGCACGTTGAAAAGGGAGGAAGACCGAACGCAACAAAAATAGACAAAGGACAGAAACGATGCAAAATAAAGATTGACTGAGTGACGAAAAACGAAGAGAAAAGACGAGAATGATGAAACCAAAGAGACAAACACCGACGCTACAGAGCAGGAGGGAGGAGAACAGGAAGCAGCTCCAGAGACTGACACCCAGTCAGCAGCCGCAGCAACCTGAACTCAAACCCCAGCACAGGGGGCGCACAGCCCGACTCACTGACGGATCAGCAAACTTTCTGTTGCTGCTGTTACACAGGTTAGACCTGATGCTGCTGCTGGACACCAGCCGGCTGTGACATCCAGCGCTGAGGGGTTTGAGCTAGAGGAATTCGAGTTGCTGAAGGTATCCTCAAGCAGCAGTTTGTATGATTTCCTATGACGTAGCGCCCCATGACTGATGTTAAGTCATCAACATAAAGTTACTGAGGTTGGGTTTAAAAAAAGAAACAAGGTGAGGACGTTCCTTAAAATGACTCAAAGGTTTCAAACACTGATCTCCTGAGGAAAGTCCTGTGTTTCGTGACCCATCCATCGCCCCATCCTGCCTCCTTGGGAACCTGACACCACTTCATTGCTTATTTCCATCAGCACATATGTCACGTGACCACAACCTTCCAAAATATGTGGGTGATGCACAAATTACTGGCTCATGATTATGTGGGATATGTACAAATGTTAGTGCATTACCTTTTGTAGGAAAACGTACAAACAGTGCATGAGAAGAGTCTGAGTTACAGGTGCCAACTGAAGGTCCGTCTCCAGAGCTGCTGCCCGCTCTCCTCCTGGTGAAGCAGTCCACGGTGGCGGGGAGCGTGACGGAGGGATGGTGGGGCGGCTAGCAGCTAATTCTGGTCTCATTTGTGGCCTGAGAAACACAGAGAGTGGGAGAGGTGAGGAGGAGCTGGGAGAAGGAAATAAGATGAAATAATGAAATGCATGAGAAACACTGAGTTACTGTGCAAAGCATGTGCAGCCTGTTCTCATTCCCAAGTCGTCAAATATCGCTGCTCAGGTTACTGAGGGGTCAGTCGCAGACCCCTCAGTCGACCTTGATCACTTTAAGTTGAGCAGTCGAGTTTGTTTGTTTGTTTGTTGACAGTGTGTAGTGTTTGCCTGGAGACATTTTGGTCCTCAGATTTTGCTGCAGAGTGAGCGATCTTCACTTCCACACTGCTCTCTGGGACCAGCCCACCCTCATTCCCAAGTCGTCAAATACTGCTGCTTTGTCAGTGATTTCAGCGTCAGACCGACACAGAAAGGCACCTTTGGTGGCGGTACGATATGCAAAAGGTGTGTCAGTTTATAAGGCTGCTGGATTGCGTTAGTTTAAAACACTGCCTGTAACAATGTCATGTGAGGACCCAGAGAGTCCCTGTAGGGCAGGAGGGAGGTGGATGGGTCCAACAGACACCAGACTTCAGTCTTTACTAAACTGAGGAAAAGAAGTGCGATAAACAAAACCCTTCTGTTCATCTTAAAGAAACATGTTAGTGAAGCAGATATAATAATATCACATCACGTTATTGCCTCTGAACATCGTCTGCTGTTCACAGACTGAGCCTCCACGATGTGACTGCAGAGGTTAACACGGTGTAATAAAGTGTGAGCTCGTCCTCTTATCATCCTCAGGTGTTGGTGACATGTATAATTGGCCAGCAGACGACCTGGTGGAGCCGTACAGATTCCTCATTAATGGTGATGATGATGATGATGATGATGATGATGATGATGTTATAGCTCTACCTGTGCCCCCCCTCCCCCCTCTGACACTGTGGTTTTGACTGTACATAATTATCATTGTCACTATTTTCCAATGTGTTTCATGCACGTGTTGTTGATGGTAATTTATTGTTCATGTAATCAAATATTGCCATGCATTCTGCATTTGCCCGGTGGCACATTTCGTGTTAATGAGGCTGCAGGAGAACAGTGTGGATGCTACAAAAAAAAAAAAGCAGAGAGAAATGTGGAAAGTTGATGACAGCCAATCAACTTCTCACTTTCAGAGAGAGAGTGGTGCAAATAGTATGACGGGAAACACTGGTGGCACCCGGCTGCAGATCTGCAGCCAAGCAGAGCCTGTTTGATATCATTAGCAAGTCTTTTTTTTGGAGGGAAGGATATTAATATGATTTGTCATCTCAACTTCTGAACATATGAATCAGTGTTTACTAATGAACATGCAGCTCTGTGTGCAGGGACAACTGACATCTTCATGTTGGATCAGAGCAGTTTAACAGTGCAACACGTCACACTAAACATCCTGACGACACAAAATAAATTATATCATGTTATTTCATCGTCGCGCTGTGATTGTGTCGACTTAGTTATTGTCATCTGCACATCGATCACAGAGAGGCCGACTATGTCTATTTAAATCTTACAAGTAGATCTAAGGTGAGGTAAACTTGCACAAAAAAACAAAAAAACAGTTGCCTCCATGTCTGCCGTTAAAAAGTGATAACGGACACCTTACCCTGCTTATACCATGGTCACTTACTAAAAAAATATTCATTCATATTTTTATGTTTTTTACAGTCAAAATCTAAAGTTTTTCCACAATCTATAACTCAGTTTCTTTAGTTACACCTGAGGGTTTGACTAATACCTGGAACAATCATTGCCGCCCCATAAGGATCTTATATATGGACACCTTATTCACGACTCCAATAAATAGGACGAACCTTAGATACCACTTAAGGCAGATTTGTAATTGTACATCAGCTGGCCTCATACAGACAGTTTCAAACACAAATCAGCTTCACTATAACTCGCAGCATTCACACACAAACACTTGTCTTTATCTGGACACATTTTCCCCACAAATACAACATGCTAACGTTATTAGCACAAGCCTATGGCATTTTACATTGTATAAATTAGCCTAGCAGCTAGCAGAGATTTCCTCTGCTCATATTTCAGCCAGGATAAATCACACACAGTGTGTGGAGGCTTTACTGTCTTCACTATTTATTGTTTCTTATCTGTGAAATTAAAGTAAATCAAAGCTTTGTTTCCACTGAGGGAAATGGTTTCAGCTTACAGAGACAGACAGGAGGTCTGCGTCACCACAATCCCACTTAAGCAACCAGGGATATTTTAGTACGCTCAGCTCATGGAACCCTTTGACCCAGCTATTAGCCAGAGAGCTAACGATATGCTAACAAGATTCAAAGTCAGTAACATTGCATTCAGGTGATAAACAGTAAATATTATCTGACAGTATATAACACGAGATGTATCATCTCGTTTTCGAGGGGGTCCCGACATATATGACAACTTAGGAGTGGCAAAATACAAATACAGTTATCAAGATAGTGATGTGAAATGATTGTTAAAGTTCAGAGGGGCAGTGTCGTACCTGCAGAGTGTCACAGTCTTACACAGATTACAGATGCAACCTGGTCTCACTCTGAAGTCGGTGAATACTGGTGCTTGGTCAGTGACTTCTGGCATCAGACACAGACGGAAAACAACCGTCCTGTCCCGGCTCTGTCATGGATTCATTTTATCACTGCAGTAATATGTGGTTAAGATACTTACTGGCAAATGTATTTATGCATCTGTGTGGGGTAAGGAAAATAACTGAAATGATTTACAGACTGTAAAAACAGTCTGGAACATTAGTTTAAGCCGTTTTCTTGCTCATGCATTCCCGTTAAAGTAAACAGGAAATAGAAAACAGCTAAATAACAACATAAGATGAGACATGCGGTTTCATTAGCAGTGACGCACAAAGCTTAAGTGACTATTAAAAACAGAAACATGCTTGGCGTGTTGATGATCCTGGTACATAACATGTTTGGGTGGAGACCAAGAGTAAACAGGACGGTGCTCTCTGCTGCCGTCTGAACAAAGAGCTCTGGATGTTTTCACTCTGAGTGTCGGCGCTGCAGTCGTTCTCCTGACACAAGTCGTTTTCACTGTGTAGGCGAGGTTTCATCTGCAGCTCGTTCTCTGGAGGGCGCAGCCTACTTTACTGTAACACACCAACACACGTTTTGCAAATATTTTTGTAATTGATGACATCGATTATGTCGATAAATCTCCGCACCCCGAGTACAGTGGCTTTTAGTCTGAAAACACTGAGACTGAACCCAACAGGAAGTGTGCTGCCAAACTAAAACAAGGAGTTAAAAGAGTCTGAAAAGCTCCGTGAGGCCCCGTACACGTGCCGCATTTTTTGAGCCCTGAAATTCATCGTTTGTAATGTAGGCGCATGGCAGATGCGCTCAAAACGCCACAGTGACACCGTCGCAGCACACACACATTCCTGAGCATCGATGTCTCAGGACGTGACGCTGCACCCTGAGATGAACTCAGTTCAGCTTCTGGAACACATCAGTGCGCACCACATGTCATGTGACGAGGACCGACCATTCACAGCCCACAGATATCTTTCCTTCTTCCGTAAATATCAGTGTGTGATAAACATGGAGGAGAAGTTGATCATGTCAGTGCAGAACTGTCAGAGCGTCACATCTGTCCCACAGACACACAGGAAGTAGATCAGCTCTGACCTCAGGCTTATTGTCGCTTAGCAACCTCCGACGCACCCTGTAAAGTTGGAACAGAGTAGATAGACATCTATTTCTGGATATAATTTAACCTGATCACATTTACACCTGAACTGTCATGTGATCAAACACAACCTGACCCCCCCACACATTTCAAACCAGGTGAGCCCTGCAGGAAGTGAACCAGCAGCCCGCCAGTGTCAATGCCTTGCTCCTGTCTCTGAGGGAAAGCTGCCACCTCTGCTGCTGACTGCAGCAGTGTGACACGTGTCAACTGTCACACACACACACACACACACACACACACTCACAGAATCACATGTACACACAGATGAAAACGTGCAAAAACACACAACAACACACAGCAGCACATTAATGTACACATCTATCACCCCGCCCACCAACACCTCCCCTGTACGTCCTCACACCTGCACCACAAACACACACTTAATGCCAACACACACACACACACACACACACACACACACACAGGAAGTCAAAGACACAATCGTGTTCAGCTGAATTTAAGAAGTAAACTATGACTCCCAGGGTGCATTTCAGTAAGAATCATCCAACCATCAGAAAACCAACGACCCTCTGAAGAGACCTGATGATGGTTCAGTTTCTGATTCTGGATCATTTCAGTAACCATAGCAACCAGTCTTGTGTTTACACTTGCAGCAGAAGCAGCTGAGGCTGATGGGTATTGTAGTGCTTAGACACATTCACCAAACTGTTTTCTGTGAAACACAGTGAAATAATTTAAACAGCTGAAAATGAAACACGTTCACAGTCAAACTCCGACTGACAGCGAGAAATGTTTGGTTCATGACATCATGACACTGATCAGTCGTCAGGATAAATATCATCTCCACTGAGCCATAACTGATCAGGGTGTGTGTGATGATTGAGCTGTGAGGGTGGAAATACCTGTGTGTGTGTGTGTGTGTGTGTGTGCGTGTGTGCGTGTGTGTGTGTAGAGGTGAAGACATACTCTGATCTTTCACCTGTGTAAAAATACAACTGCTATTCCAAAAAAGTTGTGACGCTGCGTAAACGTGGATAAAAACAGAATGATTTGAATTCTTGTTGATGTTTAATGTAATTCATATATTTAATGTTCAAATGGATAAACTTCATTGTTTCTATAAATACACCCTCATTCTGAATGCAACACGTTATAGACTCTTTTACTGTTAGCAAACAGAGAGATGTTTTTTGGTGGGCGGGGCTTAGCTGGAGGCAAAACAGTTCTCCACAGACATTAGCTAGCGCTAGCTATCAAGTTGTGTTGTCTTGTTTTAGACGATGGAGGAAGATGATGTGAGAGGTGCGTTCAGAAACACTCATTCTGAGTGTGGGAGCGCACTCTGACACAAACTGGAGCGTTGATAAATTGGGAGCGCTGTCTGAATGTAGCGTTGGGTTATCCAGAGCAGCGCACTCTCAGAGTGGCAGAGCGCACTCTGGACACTCTGTCTGTGGAGACGGAGCAGCAGAGCGCCGAGCGGAGTGAATGTGTGATTAACTTAACCGTTGGTTCATTCATGTAGAAATATAACGCTCCGTTTCTTCCACCAACAGGGCTCTCATTTTAGTGTAGAGCGTCAGACTGAATTTACCAACGCACCATGTCAGGTCACTCACTCTCCGGGACCGCCAGTGTTACTTGAATAAGTAAACACTGACCAACGGGACCAGACTGGCCGACCCGTATGCTCTCACTCAGTGGATGGATGATGTCACAGGAAGCCAATCTTACAAAGGAGGACCACACTTGTTTGTTTTGCTATGGAAGCTAACGTTAGCTAATGTGCTAAAAAGTTAGCGTTCCAGAGAAATCCAATATTCCTCTTAATCCCTCCCCAGTTTCTGATGAGGTGGACATGATAACCCTTAATACACATAACCTTATTCATCCCTACAACAGGAAATACTTTTTCCCTAACCTGATATGAAGTGTGCGCTGCACATGTGAGCATTTTTGATGATGGCCTCCGTCCAGTCCTTTGGTCTTATCACATTTAACCATAGTTGTCTTTGTTTTTGTTGACGGGCAGTGGCGGCTGGTTTTGAGCCATGACTCCTTCTATTCTGGCTCCCAATAACACAACAAGACAAACACATTTTAACACTCCTATGGAGCCTACAGCCCTGTGGGGGAGGGGCAGCTGCACCTCCAGCTGATAACATGATGTCATCGTGACGTGGACACTAAAAGGGTCTATAAGGCCGCGATCACACCGAGATGCATCACCAGCAAAGCCATTGTTTTTCTTTTGTATGACACACCTGGCACGTGCATCTTTCTCACACCACACATCACATCTTCCAGTGTTTTTAGATGCACATAAATTAAAATATTCCCTCTTCAGGGCAGCTGCTCCTCAGTGTCACTCTTGGCCCAGGCAGCCAATCGAATCAAGCAGGAGGCGGGCTTTACTACTGTCTGTAATTCAGACTTCAGGTTAATATAAGTAGTATTTTATTATGATGGCGGTCACCCTGTTACTTGAACACTAATCAGTGAGCACGTCAGAGTCGGACACCGACACAAACAGGTTTAAAATTTCCGAGACTTTTTCGTCTGCATTCTCTTGTTTACAGAGCTATTCTCACATTTCCTGTGAAAACGGAAGTTTATTTTGAAAAGACAAAATGCATGAAACAAGCGTAAATTGACAAGCCGTCCCAGAACGTCTGCAGCAGACGCAGGAGGATAACTAGTGTGTCATATGAAGACATGAAAGTCCACTGACCAAGCGGCGGTATTTGATCGTTGGTAGTGTGAACGTGCCGTGGTGACAAGTCTCTGTGTGAAAACTCAGGTGAAGAACAAGAATCCTAAAATGTTAATCAGTGTAATTTCCCTGCTGGCGTTCACACAGTCATCGATCTGTGATGTGTGTTTAGAGGATGAGATTTGGGGTTTAAATGGAGTCCATGTTTTGGGAGGGTGGAGATGGGCGGAGCTCACACACACACACACACACACACACACACACACACACACACAGTAAGACACAGTGATGGAAGGCCCTGAGCAACAATCTGTGGTGACAACATGCTACCTTCATTATCAACTCTCCCTGCCTCTCCTCCCCCTCGCCATCGCCCCACACCTTCGTCTCCGCAGCCTGCTGAACAGCTGAGGTGTCAAAGCTAAACAAGGCGAGGATGAGGAGGGGGAGGGGGACGATGGTGGGAGGGTGGTGGAGGGGGGATTGTGGGTAACTGGGCAGGGTTCGGTTCCCACCAGCATCACCAGACCAGTTGGGAATGGACACACACACACACACATTGTTATTCATTTACATGACTAGATCATTGATCAGTTTGCTTTTCATTCAGGTGATCAGTTCTGATCAAATTTAAATCAGGATCAAAGGGTCTTAACGTGTTCCTTTTTTTTTTTTTTTTTTTTCAATTTTTGTGTTTCCATTAAAACTGGTTTAAAAAAATAGATAAATTAGTTTGATTTAATGATGTCATCCGTTGATAAATATTTACATTTCATATACAGATACATGTTGTCATGTCCTGTTTACACATCATCATGTGCAGTGCACAACAAGTCAGAAAACGACTAAAGTGACTTAATTTAAATAACCACAGTGATTTAAAGGATTTTGTAGAAGGTGTTCTCTGTTTACCAACAGCGCTAACTGTACCCTAAGCTAACGTTAGCCAGCTAACTGTAACTTAGCCACGTGGCATGGATCTGTTGTTGGTTGCGTCTAGAGGTGGACATTGTTAAAGGAATCCTGTGGGATGAGACTGAATTTGACTATTCATCATGTGACTGTGACGGGACAGGAAAAAAGTCAACGGGAGTGGGCGGGACGGGAGCCCACGCTGGGATGTCAACAAAAGCACATGACAACTTCATCCATGTCGAGATCAGGATCTCATAATTAACTCAACTCAACTTCATTTATACAGCACCTTTTATACAAACGTGCAGCCCAAAGTGCTTCACATGGCAAAAAGTCTGAGGACTGACTTTTTGCCTGTCCTGTGCCAGTCATGTGATCAATAATTAAATTGACTCCTGTCCCACAGGAGTCCTGAAAAAATGTCCGCCTCTTGAAGCAACCAACAACAGATCAGAAATATGATCTCGTTATTACAAGATGAGGTGTCATTTTTTTATTTTATACAGTAAATGCAATGTGCTTCTGTACATTTCCACAGAGCACAGGAAAAAAAAAAAAAACATACATACATATATATATATATATATATATATATATATATATATGTATATATAGTATATAGAGAGAGAGATAATATATGTATTCAAGTATTAGCTCACATTTTGTTTTATGTTGAGCAGGTGAAGTAACATGGGTCATTTGCTGAGATAACATCATGATTCTAATTTCCATTACTGCGTTAATGGTAATTCTCATTATGTGTTAGCATCAAGCTAACGGATGAAGCACTAGTTATTTGCCACATGGCTGCAGCAGTTAAACTCAGAAATTTTTTTAACTTATAAGCAGTTTGTCTTGGTGTTTGGTGCAAAAAATAAACATATTAAGAGGAAATAAAATTGAAGGCAAAAATACTGCAACAGACATAAATACAGAATATAAAATCTCAATATAAATATTAAAATAATTATTATGAAAATATAACAAAAAATACACACAAACAGCAGTTTCAGCTGTTAGAAGTTATTTCAGCATTATGCTATATTGATTGAATATGTTTAGTTATAATATGAATAAATACTATTTTCTTTATTATTTAAAACAAGGACAGGACAGGAGTGAAAATCCACTTCCTGTGTCGGCCTTTAGTTGCTTCGTAACGTTAGCAGATAAAGTTATTTGCAGAGTTAGTCAGTCTCAGGGAGCCACTGGTTCACAGAGTAATGTTCCAGTCTTCAGTCGACACACCACTGATCACTAACGTTCAGTCTCATATTTGCTGTGTCAGTGTTTTAGTCAATGCTCAGGCGCTCACTCGGGTGTGAGTACGGGCACCAGGACGCTGACTTAAGTTCACGTAACAACCGTCGGCCTCATTAATAACAAGCCTTTTCTTCAAGTTACAGCCAGAAGCTTTGAGTGTATCAGAGGGGCTGATGGGTAAACGTTACCTGTCGACTCCTGGAGGGACGGAGGAGGGTTTTTGAGATGTTTTGACCTTTGGGGAAATACTTGAGGTGTCACTCGTCTTCACTTCTTCCTGCTGACTGTGTGTGTGTGTGTGTGTGTGTGACAGGCCGGTGTGTTTGGAGTTAGTGGTGGACGACAGATCGGCCCCGAGGCGCTGCAGGTGTTTGAGATGAGAAAGAGGAGGGAGTTAAAGAAAAGAAAAGAGAGATGTGAAGAGAAAGAAAAACACAGTTAGTTTGTTATTATTTTCTGTCGCTACGACAGAGCGCGCAGCGAGGTGTGTGAGTTTAATGACCTGAGGACGAGGTTACATTCTACAGTCACACACAGATCATACCTGTGTATTAATGTATTAAAATGAACCTGTTTTAGGCCAAAGACAGAACAAATTAAACATAAATGGCGTGGTGGTGTCGAGAACGCTGTGAGGCTTCTGCCTACATGAGACCACAATGTGGGGAGATTAAACTGATAGAAAATAAACACTACCTGTAACTAGAGGGACACTCAGAGAGCACAGACCATAGAGGTATAATCATAAGTCGATACTGGACTCCAAGATGGCGCCATCACAGTCCAGTGAGATTTATTCACCTGGCACATACACCAAAAGGTTTCCAGCTTCTAGGTTGAGGTTTATGAGGCCCATTGATTATGTGCAGTGGTGTTTCTCCTGCTGGCTCCGCCCACAAGTTCCCATTCAAAGACTTTGCATCACAGATTTTTAAATCTCTTTTCTTGGCTTGAAAAGTTTCACAAATATAAAACCTCCATGGATCAGAAATTCAGATTAGAGTCATATTTTACCTTGTTCACAGTTGGAGGTGTCAACAGTTTGACAGACGTCTCATCATGATGGAGGTCTGTTGGGAAAATCATTGCTGGGCTCAGCTTCAGTCTGTAACCAAACTATAGTGTGTTTGAACTCAGTCAGTTTAAACTCAGAGAATCTTCAGAGACAAACAGTTCAATGTCTCTGTGTCACTGCTGCTTGTGTCTGAGAGGTGTGGGTGAGCCGACCGTCTGTTACTGCAGTAATTAGCACAAGATAATGATCGAGGCGACACCGTCACTGAGACTGTAACCGGAAGGTCACAAGTTTGTCTTTACATAAAGTTTCTGTGTCTGTCTGTTATGTCATGTTACAGCTTGTATGATGCTGCACTGACTTCCTGTTCAGGTATCTGAATGCAATCAGCTGTGGAGACATGTAAAATCAGCAAACGTGTTAATTTCTGTTGTTTTCAGCTGTAAAGGCCCGTCCACACCAAGAACTATAACCAAAGAGCATGGATACCAAGAGGTGAAGCTCAATAGAACGCCCCATAGCAACAGACTCGCCCATGGTTTCGTCCTACCGCCACCATTTTGGACTGTCAGCAGGCCGCAGCAGACCCGCTTGCATACAAAAACACACAGACAAACTGAAGTATATCGCTATTAATTATGCTTACAATGCTACTCACCTTGTGATAGCTTGGTCACAGCTGCTTTTTCACGTTTTTGTAAAGCAAAATATAGACTTTAAAAAAAAGAAAACGAAGAAAAACGGCCTAGATGGCATCTCTACATATTACATCCACTTATGAGAAGATTAACTTAATTACTCCTTCAAAATCACCCCATAAGCCAATCTACCCAAAAAAAGAAAAAAAAGAAAAAGAAAAAAAGAAACACATTAATGGCGACGTCACATAGTCAGGAATAAAGATTTATTTACAGTTTGTACAGTAAGGGGACAGTAATAATAATGTAAGGAGGTGAACTAATGTAACGAGCCTGCAGAGGTTTCCTCATTATTTTCAAATAATTGGTGAAGGAACCCCCAGAGGGCGCCACCTTGTTGGTCTGTTTTGGTGCTGTGTGGCTATTCTTCTTTGTTGGTTGCGGCCATCTTAGGTCACAACTTCTTGTCCTTTTCTGAAAGGTAAGCAGTGTGAACTGTCTCTCCAGTCTAAAGATAGGAGAAAAAGTTATTGTTTTGCACTATCCAGTGGATCATTTCAACAAATATGAAAGCTAAGAGCTATATTAATGTGGTGGTGCGGTTATTTGTGGAAGAGACAACTGTGGAGTTTG
>NC_065509.1:44259865-44285691 GCF_006386435.1 Epinephelus moara | reverse complement strand
AGTGTTTTTGTTCACAGAGATAAGACGTTTATGAATAGCCAACGCTAGCTGTTATGCTAACTAGCATTACCTCATGTAGCTAAATATGAATGACAACAACTGTCTCGCCTCCTTATGATTATTATCACCACCGTTCACGGACCAAAATTAGCACCATTTAACGTTACCAGCTGAATGCTGGTGAAATATGCAAGTGGCTGGTAGATTTGCTGCACTCATCCCTCCCCTGCCGACCACACCGAGCAGTGTGTGTTTGGCGTAACCTAGCAACACAACGATATCGTTCATTGGTGTGGATACTGCCATTGTTATCGTTATAGTTAACGTTACAGTTATCTTTCTTGGTGTGGACGGCCCTTAACTGTACAAGAAATATAGTTATACATGGTGGTCCGATCTGACGTCTCTGCTGTGACTATTTTATGTACTGTTGCTTTGCTGTCATCTTTAATAAACCAAATGTTAAAGTAAGGGTAATGTGAAGGTTACATCCTGTTACTTATGCTAATGCTAAGTTAGCGATTAGCTAGCTATGAAGTATTACATTAAAAGAGAAGCAGTAAGGATTAAGATAAGGGTAACGGAAAGGGTTACATCCTATTACTTATGCTACTGGTTAGGGTTAGGATAAGGGTAATGTGAAGGCCACATCTTGTTAATTATGCAAATGCTAAGTTAGCGATTAGCTATTGTTTGCTCGTTAGCTTGTTACTTATGCTACTGCTTAGTGAGGGGACAGCTAATGTTAGCTGTGAGGTATTACATTAAAAGAGAGGTGGTTAGGGTAATGGGAAGGCTACATTTTGTTACTTATGCTAGTACTAACTTAGCGATTAGCTAGCTATGAAGTATCATGTTAAAAGAGAGGCCGTTAAGATTAAGATAAGGGTAACGTAAAGGGTTACATCTCATTACTTATGCTAATGCTAAATTAGCAATTAGCTAGCTATGAAGTATTACAATAAAAGGGAGGCAGTTACGGTTAGCGTAATGGGAAGGCTATATTTTTTTTACTTATGTGATTAGCTAACTATGAAGTATTACGTTAGCTAGTGTTAGCTATGAAGTATTACGTTAAAAGAGAGGTGGTTCAGGTTAGGTTCGGGGTAATGAGAAGGGTTACACCTCATTTCTTATGAAGTGAATTACGTCTTCATATAAATTATAAAGTAGATTAACGTTTGGTTTCATTTATACACCACAGTGAATATTAACTGTCGTGTTGTTTCAGATAACCGTAGCATTGGTGGATTCGTCTGCTAGTGGTGGGTGTGGTTTATAGGAGCGTGTTGCTCAGAACAGAATGTGTCTGCAGATATACACGTCTGGTTTGTTTGCCTGTTCACCATCATTCTGCCTGTGTAGTTCCTCCTTTGTGCATGATACAAACTGTGTCGCAGTGCTGCTGTAACAGAGTTAATAAGCTGGTGATCTTACTCAACTTTACAAGCTGTCCTTGTGTTGTTATGGAAGGTGCACTGATTTTATTTTATTGTTAACCTGTCTCATTATTACCTTATTTACTGTCTTATTTTGTTATTTGTTGTGATGAATTAGTTACCACAGATATTTCTCTTTTTGTCTGTGTGTTCATTTGAATGCCACACTGACGAGCCCCTGCAGACTTCACGGAGGCGCCCTGCGCTCTGTTACAGTCTGCTGACTCTGGACTCGCGGAACGTTGACATCTGCAAAGTTCCGCCAAAACATTCATCACTTTTTATGGTGAAAAGTTTGTTTTATTTGCCATGAAAGCTCCTAAAAACACTAATTAATGCTCTGTGATGATGTTGGGTGGTTGGAGATGTGTAGCTGTGCAGGTTACTGTGTAGGAAACTTCGTTAGCTTGTTAGCTGCTAGCCGCGGCTAATCCAGGTTTGATTTGCAGTAAGCCTCACGTATTTAGTTTTGTTCCAGTGCACGTTGAGCTGCGATGTTAATGGGAGCTGTGGGGGCTGATTTTCTTGTTTTATATTCACCAGTGCTGAAATAAATGCGGGTCCAAACCGAACAGTGACTGAGAGTGGGTCATCATTTCATCTACACAACACAAGAGTCCCAACCTGTTACACTCTCACTGTGAGGTGAACAGAAAAAATGCAAAGTAAACATTCTTGATGAACCAACATTGTGTGGCGGGCCATTTATTGTATATTCTGAGAGACAAGAAGCAGGCCATTTAAAACCAGTCTGCGGCCACACTTGGTCCCCGGACCACAGTTTGGACATGCCTGATCTATACAAACACAGGGATCAGAGTGGGCAGACCTTCGGGGATCAGAACCGACCACGGCGTCCCTCTTCATCTCCACTAAACACAGGATCATTTGAGGGAAAAGCATATGTAGCTGCATCTGCTTCCTGTGACTCCGGCAGAACCCGCGGACGCTCTGCGGTGTCGTCTCGAGCCGCAGAGGACTGGTTTTAAACCGAGCGGCCATCTGTCTTTCTTCTTCTCTGAGTTTTTCTTGGCACCCGAGGGTGCAGCCCAGGGGGAGGAGAGGAGTCGCCCTCTCCTCGACACGCCGGGACAAAAGAGTCTCTGAAGAGAAAGAAACGACAACTGCTCATCCAACCAACCCCTCTGAGATCAGAGAGGACCACATGGTCACTGCTCCGATCTCAAGTGGACTCATCACATGGAAACACCAGAGGAGATGCATTAAAGTACAGCATGATGTAAACACGTTAAGTCAGGATAATAATCACCTTTACATATTCAGATATTAAACTGTGGTGAAATCAGGTCGTTGCACAAAGGAAAAGATAAACTAGATATCTGTCAGGTGTGTCTGCGAGCATGTGGGTGGCTGTGTCCAATGTGTAGACATGACAGAAGTGAGAAGACACGCAGAATAGTGTGATGGTATTGTTACTGCAGGACAATGTAACGTCCTCCCTCTGGTTCCCCTTTGATTCACTCCGTTAGCTCTGTTAGTGCGACTAGAATTTATCTTTATTTCAGTTTGGTCTCATTCTCATGTCATAAAATATCGACCCCTCAGTGTCTGATATTGACGCCAGAGGCACCCTGCAGCGTCTTTATGAGATGCACCAGGCTTTAAACTGACTCCAGAGCAAACCCATCCACAGCAATACTTGATGCTGAGAGCAAAAAGATGTCGTTTAAAGAGTGAGAATTTTGGTGTAGGTTGGGAGGGAGGGAAGCTGGAT
The DNA here is from genome assembly GCF_006386435.1 of Epinephelus moara. Classification (NCBI taxonomy): domain Eukaryota; kingdom Metazoa; phylum Chordata; class Actinopteri; order Perciformes; family Serranidae; genus Epinephelus; species Epinephelus moara. Next base: position 44,282,517 of record NC_065509.1, on the reverse strand, counting down.
GGGTCAAACAAAACCAGACTCTCCTGTGTGAAACTAAAAGTCAGTTTCGCTTTAACGTAATAAACAAACATAACGTCATCGCAAGTATTTGCATCATGTTACGTTACAAATGTTCTCACTTAAACCCAAAACATGCAGCATGTCTCAAATCACATCTGTACTAAACACATTTTGTGCGTTCACGCTGCATAGTGCGGGAAAATGCAGTGGTGCACTTAAAACGGTCCAAATGTTGAGTGTGGAATGACGGACACTTCTCACCCTCAACAGTCGCCATCTTTGTGACAAACTTCTCAACTTCTGACATGGCGGCTGGAGACAGCAAGGAGCCTGGAGGTTTGACCGGATCAGGTAAATTCCCTTACACACACACACACACACACACACACACACACACACACACACACACACACATTGTTGCATAAAGTACTGTTCAGACGGGATTAGTTTTACATAGGGATGTGGACTAATGTCAGTTTACCACAGGATGTCTGTAATATACATGTCCGATTCACACAGCACAAGAAATCTCCGTAATTCTACCAGAGATGGGAGTGGGTGGTAACTTGAGTAGTAACTCGCTTTGTGCCCTGGCGTCACCTCCCTGTCAGCATGTGCGTGTTACATTGCTTCCTGTAAGCATCAGCTGAAGGATAGTAATAATTAATATAAAATACTGCCCATGATCAGGATTGTGTGTACACAACGATTAGCAATATGGATTTATATCAGGCCTACCTAACACAACCAGAAGTCTCGTGGCTCTGAAAAGTGCTTTCTTCTCCACCTTTTTGATTGGTCTCCCACGTACAGTAGGGCTATGCCATCATTAGAAGAATGTCCACTATCACGACTGCTGACAACACCGAATGCTTCTCAACGCTGGAGAATGGTTGTAAATGGGACGTGAGGAAATATTTACACACATTTTTACAGAGGATCGCATTCACACAGGATTAATATTACCTAAGGTGTTTTCTCCAGAGCGTTTTACAGAAGGTAAAAGTCGCCGTAATTTTTACTGACATTATCCATAATGATTAGAGACATGGCACGTTCGGACGGGACTAAAATCCCTGGTAATAATTACTTTACACAATGTCTCCACATTACACTAATCCCGTCTGAATAGGGCTTAAGACAGAACGTTAATTTCCCTAAAGGAAACTGTGGTGCAAAGAAATTAAAAGTGCTAATAAAACATGGCTGTATGGATGCAAACAAGACGTTACCGCAGTGATGACGGCTTCTTTACTCTGGCCTGTGTACAGCAGCTCTCGACAACAGAGGTGAGTTTTTCTTCATTTGTTTTTCGCTGCTGGATATTTTCAAATTTGTTTCAGAGCTGTTAGCGACACAAACTAAATGTCACTGCACGTATAACAATCTCAAAGGCTCTTTAAGTTGATTTTCCATCAAATACCTTTTTATCTGTCGGTGTCTGGAGGTATGGGTGGGTTACTGAACAGGCCAACAGGGCAGAGGCTGAGGGGCCCAATGTGTCAGGGGCCCAATGTGTCAGGGGCCCCACCCGGCCTGCAAAATGTCACTCTAGCTAACATGTACTGACCTGGAAGAGATTCACAATGACCTTAAGAGACACAAAAACCTACAACGAGAGTATCTCAGCTCGGTTCAGTGACCTCTCTGTGCAGTTAAAACACAAACCGATCCTCACTGCGTGGAGAATAACTGGTGTCGAAGAGCACATCTCCCTGCAGACAGTTTTTGAAAAGGCGAGCCAATAAGATCATCAATGACTTGTCTCATGTTCTGCACACAGAGAAAGAGCTGCTGTCCTCTGGGAGGAGATTCAGAGCGGCTGAAGACATTCATCATACCTCCGTCTATAAAGCTTTTAAATAACAAAGCCAGAACTGGCACTGGATTATGATGATTTGCTGATTTGCATTTTTATAACGGTATTTTTAGCGTATGATGTTATTTATTTATATTTTTGTGTTTCTTATTGCTACGTTGGGTGTAATGTTGATTCGTCTGTGCACTGTGTTGGATGTTGTTTCTATGGCTGCAGTTTGGGTGCAGGGCCCAAAACAAATTTCCCGCTCTGTGGACAATAAAATTAATCTTGATCTTGAGACACAAAACTACTACAAAGAGACACAAAAGAACCGCAACAAGATAATAAACCACACACTGAGGTCACAGACATAGAGTGTATTGGTCCACTGATCTTCACGTGGAGCTCAGTGAGTGTATGTTTCATATAAACTGGTTGAACTGACCCTTTAAGTTTTCCCAGCTGTGTCTTTATTATTTTCTTTGTTGGCTGCAGTTCGTCTCTGATCCTGGTCTCAGCTCTCACCTTTTCTCCCCCCTCCTCACCCATCAGCCCCTGCTCTCTGACACCACAGAGGGGTGTGTGTGTGTGTGTGTGTGGGGGGGGGGGGGACTGAAGGATTTGGCAGAGCTCAGTCTGAGAGTCCGGCGGAAATGGGAGGACAGGTTCATCAAAGCCTCCCTCCTTGAACAGGAGACGCCATAATGAGGCTGAAAGAGGTGGGAGGAGCTCTGGAGGGCCGGCAACTGTCGGCTCGCGTCCCAACGCCACCGCCGCACAGACGTGACATGAAACTCTCATCGGGGCTTTCTGTGCAGGTCTGAGGCGACAGTTGGTGGGTTTCTGGAACGAGTCCATGCTCACTCAGAGACAGGCGAGGAATCTTATTTCCAACTCGCCGTCCATGTTTCTCCTTTTGCCGCCGCAGCTCGCCACTGATAACCTCCCTAATGACCCGCGTGAACGCAGCCTGGAGGAATGTGCGCTCACCTTTGCAGCAGGAAGTGATCGACACAAGCCTTCCTGCTAATTGAGGAGCAAAGAATACGGAGCGCGCCCCCCGGCCGCGGCCCGACAAATGAGAGAGGTGTTTAGAGAATAAGAGGTGGACGGGGCCCGACAGCGGGGGCCCCATTGTGTCGCCGCAACACGAAGGGGATCAGCAACCGGGAGGGGGGNNNNGGGGGGGGGGGGGGGGGGCTCTGTGAGCAAATCCAAAAGGAACAAAGTGGGATTATCAGGTTCCCAGCGGCATGGGGCTATTCCTCCATAACGTCATTAGACGGCATTAAAGCGCTCGGCTTTTCTGTCCCTTCACAGGACTGGAAACCCCGAGCAGGCCCGCAGGAGATTAACCCTCTACAAGGTCTAATTGACAAACCGGGAGCGCCGTTTGTCAATGAAGTGATGTTATCCCCGCCGTCGCTTTGAACGGCAGAACAAGAGAGGCACAAAAAGGATTAGTAACGCTGATAGCTGCGAGGAAAAAGAGTTTAACTTCCTCCTCTCAAGAGTCTCAGATTCAGATTTAGATATTCAGAGAATGCTTCGCAGCGCAGAGCACAGAGGTTTCTGTTTGGACGGCGTTCCTCCGATCACCTCTCTGAGTCTGTGTCGGGACAGTTTCCTGCCGGAGGCCAAAACTAACGCTGATCCTTTAATAGTCTGATAATTATTTTAACTTCTCTGTCATTAACGACACATCACAACCCTGCCTTCTTTAAAATCACAGCTGTATCACACCGACACGCAACAGCGACAGGAAGTAGAAGAAAAGTAAAGAAATTAATTTATACAAAACATCTGCTGCAACATGATTTAGTCTTTAAGACGTCTCAGAACACGTTAACTTTATTAACACCTGAGTGAAACCAGTGTCTTTTCCTGAAGCCCTTTTCCCTCTATAAAAACCTGCTAACATCAGACTAATGTGTTAATTAATTAATCAGCTCCAGCTCTGATCAGCAGTGATGGAAATACAACAACTGGGTGGATGCTCTAGTTTTCTCTTCAGTGATGCATCGCCATGAAACACCGTTCATCTCCGACCAAGCCAACACCACATTCCCGCAGTAAAGGACGTTGCACTTTCAGGACCACAACTGTATGACACTAGTTTTTCGCCACGCTGAGCTGAATGACAAAACCACAAAAGTGCAAACAAGACAGAAACTTTCTCTTACTGTTTGAAATGGTAATTCCACCCAAACACAACTTTTTATTTCATTATTAATGGTTTTAAACAAACAGCTAACTAAACTATCATGAGCTCATCATACTTAGCTAACGTTACGTTGTAGTTCAAGACAACAGACTTGTTTCTAAAGTTAAACAAATAAAACTTTATTCATTCTCAGTACTCACACTCGTTTGTTGTCCGTCATCTTAAATCTTGTAATGCAGTCCTTGGTGGTAGGTGGCGCTGTGGTGAAATACTAAGGTCCTTAGTAGTTACAGCCTGCTCGAACATCGTTCAAAATGAGTCTGTGACAGTTTCAGTGACATCAGCTTGTCTTCAGCACCTTTACCATAACAGGTCATATGAAGCGTTTGGTTGAGCACATTTTTAAAAAATATTTAACCTTATTACATTTTTATTTCTTGTGTAAAGTTCCATAAATGTTCAGTCAGATCTCTGACACTAAACATGTCAGAAAAATCCCACCACACAGAGCCGTCATGTCTGCAGTGATATTTGTTGTTATGAGCTTCCTGTACGAGGCGAACTGAAATATAGCATGCCTAACCCTAACCGTAGAGATAGCTCAATCAGGCTGAGTTAAATACAACACATTTTTTTCATTAAGATGTCATGACTCAAAATGTGCTCGACCAAGGGATGAGTGTTTTGTGTGTGTGTTTTTACAATAGTGTGAATATTTCTGATCTCAGTTTAACTAAAACACCACGGCCAACTTTAATTACGTTTTCCACCATGCTGTAATGTTTCACCCCTTCCTTTTCCTCTCTGATATTATTTAATAAGGTGCATTAAATCTAAATTCATGTGAAACGTCTCTGTTTATATTTCAGTAATTCCAATAATTCACAACACACGGTGACATTTCGTGTTCAATCAGCCAACAGGCCGCGACACAGCGACTCGCCTGATTCGATTCCCGCGTCCACTCCAAAGCTCATTTCAACCCTCAGACTAATGTCCCACTCGAGCCCCCGTAGTCTGTAATTAAAGGGTGATTAAGAGGCTGGATCTTGATGAATGGGAGCCTAAATAGTCTAAATACCCCATGCTGCTCTGCTGTTGGACTCAGCGTGGAGGACTTAATTGATTCGGGCTAATCAGTGGTCAGAATTAAAACAGTCACAGTTGTCTGGGAGAGAAAAAGAGGGGGAGACAGAGGGGGAGGAAGAGTGAGAGGAAATGAGGGAGGAGGAGGAGGAGGAGGAGGAGAACAGAAGGTTGAAGCAAAAGAAAGAGGAGGAGGGAAGATGTGTGTTATTGTGGAGGGAAGAAGGAGCTCAGCAGAAGGCGTCTTGTATTATCCTGCATAAATTACAGAAAGACACACACACACACACACACACACACACTTCACAAACACACACACACACACACACACACACACACACACACACACACACACACACACACACACACTTCACAAACACACTGGCGGATATTAAAGGAACAGTTTGTCGGACAATTAGGTGATATGGAGACTCATTAGCGTGGAACGTGACGGCCAACTACACGTCTGACTCTGGCACCGTGACGACTGCAGCCTCAAACGTCCAGCTCGCTGTTAAAGGAACATTCTGTCGTTTTATTTTCTAACGCTGTGGTTTTATTTCTGTAGATTTGGACGCTGATTTTATTTTCAGATGAGGTTTGGTTTGGTTTCAATGTGCTGTAACGTGTCACATGGAAAGAAATCAGAGTCTGTGAGAATGTACATTTACTGTTTGTGTGAGTGTCGGTGGAGGAAGGACTCAGGTCTTTGTCTTCAGTATAATAACAAATAACCACAGTGTCAAAATACTCTGTCATAAATAAAAGTCATCCAGTCATAACTGCACTTATTAAAGTACAAAAGCATCAAAATATACGAAAAGTGTGAAAAGTAAAAGTACTCAGAACGGCCTATTTAAAAAAATCATGTATATTATTGTATTAAATTATTGATGCACTTTAATGTTGCAGCTGGTGAAGGCGGAGCTCATTTTAATTAACTGATGAGGAGTTTGGGAATTTGTGAACAGTCGAGGGTGCATTCGTAAATTCAGTCTGACGTTCTACACCAAAATGAGAGCGCTGCTGTTCAAAGAAACAGAGCGTTAACAATGTTAATGACACGTTCGCTTCACTTGGTGATCTGCTGCTCTGAGAGTGTGGTGCTCTGAATAACTGAATGGTACCTTCCCACAGTGCTCTGAAGTTACAAATAGTCCGGTTCATGCCAGAGTGCGCTCCAGCAATCGCAGTGAGTATTGTTGAATACATCCAAAGTATCTTAATATTGCCGTTGAGCTGAAACAAGTATCCCGTACAGATATGAGTACTTGTATCATATGAGTAAAATGTATCCGTACTCGTTCTCATCCCCAGTCGTCACATATTGGCGCTTAATCCGTGGACTTTCACGTCTACGAATTACACGCCAGGTATCCTCCTGCGTCTGCTGTTGATGTTCCAGGATGCCGTCATGTTGCATTACGTGAGTGTAACAGTTCATTTTAATAGACCACGCACAGCAAAATTTTATGACTTATCCAAAACTTTCAAGGATTTTACTGAGTCCATGACTTTTCCAGGTTTTGCATGACTGTTGGGATCCTGTTGGATGTTTTATTCTAGAGAACGTGGACACTTCATGATGTTGTGTGATTTAAAGAAGGATTCATCTGTTTTCACAAACAACATGTGAGAACGTTTTGTTCTTCTGACACGTTCTCATCCCAAATCGTCACATATTCTTCACTTAAGACTTTCACATCTACATAAATGCACTCGGTATCCTCCTCCGTCTGCTGTTGACGATACAGGATGCCACAACAAACCAATGCTGGGACATCAACAAAAGTATGTGATTAAGTTTAGAAAAAAACATCATGGTTTGTCTCTACATTCATACAGGAAGTGAACACCGTGCTCCTGGGTAAAAGTCCGGGGTTTGTTGGACCCATCTACCTCCCCTCCTGCCGACCCTATAGAGACTTTCCAGCTCCTTATATGACCTTGTTACCGGCAGTATTTCAACCTGACGCCATCCAGCAGTGTCTCATCCAGCAGTGACAGGTGCTGACCAGTGGCACAACACTGTGAAAAGTTACATTCAGCGCCACCTGGTGACATATCATACGGTCCTTCCTTGGTCAGCTGTGTTTAATCTCTGACTCTTGTTATCACAAATAATTTGAAGCTCAATTCTGAGTTGTTTTGTTAAAAGTTTTCTAATAAATAATAAATATATAAATATATAACTTCTGGTTACCCCCTCACCTACAGCGGGATATTGGATTTTCTCTTCAATATGATTAAGAAAGAATTCCATCTTAACCGTTTCTCTAATTACGTCTTTGATCTAGTGAGCAAAGGTAGGTGGGTGTGCTAATTAGGCATCTGGCATTGGCCTTCGTCTTACATACGTGGGGGCAATAGGAGCACCACAGATGGCTATGTACGGGCACGTTTCTGAGATTGTTTTGAAGATCAAAGACCAAAACTCTTGAAGCTTCGCACAGGACCAGGACATCTGGGCATGAGGAGAGAGAGATAAGTCACATCGATTACATGAGGGACCAACATCCGGGAACTATTTAGACATTTTCTGTTTTGTCCAGTGGGTGTGTTGCACTGCGTTGTACAATGCCTCACACACACTGAGGAGGGATTAACTCCTTTTAACATGGAGTGCCTTATTTCCTGTGTAATATGTTGGCACAGGTCATCTTATTTTACCATAAAACTTTAATTAAAAGCCTAGTTTTGACACATTTTGACAATTAAAGGCCTGTCTCTATTAGAGGCCTGGTCTGGTTGCCAAGGAGTTGGTATTATTATTTTATAGAAGTTCTTCAGATGTTTAAAAGCAGGTTGTTGGCGACCTCAGATTATGTGTCCGTTCCTGGATTACCCTGTAAATTATTCCTATTCCTTCAGTCTGTGAGGGTCCTCGGATCAAAAGAATCAAAAGGGTGTTTTCATAAAACTTAATCCAAGTTGTGAGGATTGTTTTAAAGGATAAAATGGTGTGTTGGTGTGTCGGGTGCTGTAAAGTGAGAAGTATACTTGCTGCGTGGCCAAACGTACGCATACACGGTGTGCTGCGCCTGTGTGTATACTTGCTGCAGCACGGACATTTGTCGATGCAGCCAAAACACCTGATACTGGTGGTCTCCGCTAGGGGCAGACTGCAGCACTCAGACACAGAGGATGTGAAAAGCGAAGAAGGCAGTGACAATGTATTTCCGGATAAACACAAACATGGACACTCTCGATGAAGAGGAGATCATAATTTTATTGCTGTTAAGATCTCGGCAGAGGAAAAGGCGTCGTCTCCGCCGCCATCGGAGATGGTATGTGCGGCCCCTTAACCAATCACATGGGGAGTTTGTTTCCCTTGTTTTACCCCTGCGAGCAATCGATGAGGAAAAGCACAGGGAATATTTCCGCATGTCCGTCGATGCTTTCGATGCCATTGTGATGACCTCCGACCTCATGTTCACAGTCTCTAGGTATACTTTGCATGAGCACCTCTAGTGTTCATGTCAATATTGCAACTTGCGTACGCGTCACGCTACCTCGCAGCAAAGTGTGCGGTCTACGCGCCAAACGACCGCAAAATACATGTGGCAGCCAAACGTGCACAAAAAGTGCACGCGCACGCGTTTCGTGCAGCAAGTATACTTTACCCATAACGTTCTGTCTCTGATGCTCTGTCTGTCAGAGTTAGATCAAATGAATGATTCATAATTGATTTGTTATTCAAAGCCTAATTTTTAAACAAGTAATATTCATACTGGTTTAAATAAAAGGACACTGACAACAATATTCACATTATACATTAGGTGCACTATTAGTTAATATAATGCACATCACTACTCTTCAATATCATGTTCTCAATCATGTGCAGTACTATTTCTCATTGTTGTATCACATTCAATATAACATTGATTATCAGTGCAGCAGTCTTTTTCTCCACCATTTTAGTATTTCTTAGTTACTCTTGTACTTATTGTACTCTTATTGTTACTCTATTAGGCACTGCTTTTTGCTTTTGCTCCTTGAAAACACTGATATCCGGTATTTTATATTTTTATTTTAAAATATTTTATATTTTATTTTATATTTGTATATTTTGACAGATATTTAATATTCTATAGCTCTATAACTGGGCCCAGTGAGTGACCCACACCCGGGGAACCCACTGGTTGTCTGTTGGTGCAGGTTGTGAATTGTTAAAGTTGTTGTTACTGTAATTTGAAGCATACTCTGGCACAAGAACTTCCTTAGGGATAAATAAAGTTCTGTTGAATTTAACTGAACTGAAATGAACAATTTCATTGTATTCCCTGATCTTAACTGAGCAACAGTTTTGTGTTAAAGGAATTAAAGGCCTGTCCCAAATACAGGCCTGTTGAGTTCAGTGATTTAAACAAATAGCAGCTTATAATAGAAACAACAGCAAACGTTGTGTTTCTCTCATATCTCAGAGAAGAACAGAGAATTGGGAAAAAAAAGTTTTTTAATGAAGTGAAGAAATCAAGGTCCACGTTTCACAACAGTAAAACTACATCAAACCATCTGTTTACAAACTCACACAAAGCTCATGCAGAATAATCAAGTCTCATTTATTGAGTCGTGTGATCAGGACTTCACAAACACAACTTTTCACGAAACAGTACGATTTAAAACACGTCAGTACAAACAGGTTCATGTGCAGCTGAGGTGTTTCAGTATAAATTCATGTGTTTGTGACGTCCTGATCATCTGACCGGACAAATGAGACTGTGATTATTCTGCAGAGATGTCTGAGAGTTTGGAAACTGTTGTTTTTACATAGTTAAGTTATTGTGAGTGTTCACCTTTTTGGACTCTTCGTTCACCATGTGATGGAAAAAAAAAGGTTCTTTACAAATACAAGGCGACACGTGACACACACATGGTTATTTAGTGGGTGAAGTGTTCCTTTAAGTTGATCTGGAATGAAGGGAAAAGAAAAATCTGATCAAACTAAACACCCTCAGGTTCAGTCCTGATCAAACATCTCTGACACCAAACTACCTCCTGTTTGATGACCTCTGACCTCCGTCCTGCTGCAGCGTGTTAACAGCCTGAAGTCTGAAACACAAACGGCGTTCAGCAGCATATGTCCTGTTGAAACACACGAGCCGTCGTCCTGCAAATAACTCTCATCAAACAACAACATCGCTGTGAAAACACGACGCATGCAGCGTGGAAAACAATGGCCGCCTTTGTGTGTCGGGGCGAGCTTGGCTCCGCCGCGCCGTGAAATATGTCACGGCAACATGTTCGGCCGCCGAGTGGAAGTGAAGTCGACGCCTCCGGTTCTCACAGTACGAGAGTAAACTGCAAATGAATCACAAGTGATACACAAAATAAAAAAAACACTGTGTACGACTCACAAACACGACGTCTCAGAGAGGTACTCTCACTCACACACACACACACACACATGCTGTCACACTCGCTGTCGTATTTAGGCCCAATTACAATCAACAACTTGTTTTTTTCTGTGTGCTGCAGCTTCACATCTCAGCCTGTAACAGTTTCAGGACATCACATGGCGTGTCACACATGACATACGCTCAGTTTTCGAAATTTTATCAGGACTTTGTGTTTATTTTTGTTTCTGGGAGGCGTCAGCTCCACGTGTTGATTCAATGGTTTCTAATATCTGGATCAACTCTGTGTTGGGTCACATGTTCAGTATTACCACGAACACACAGACACTAACACTCACAGTACACGGGACGTATTATCATTCAGAGAATCAGACATGTTCTGTAAACTGTAGGTTGTGTGCTCAGTGTGGGTGAGGTGTCAGAGAGGACATTAAAAGTTTAATTCAATTCTCTGTAACTTTCAGGTGGAGTTGCTGTTTTTAAATCTAAATGTTTGCAGAGTGTGACAGCAGTGAGGATCATGCCCCTGCAGAGCTGGAGAGCTGCTGATTTAGACATGCGTATGCTCCAGTTTCATCTGTCATTTTTCAAAATGTGGCCAATCAGAGGCTCACAACCCCGTCAGTCAAAAACTTAGCAGTTTTTAATTCAGCAAATCACTTCACAGCAGTGGGAGAGGTCAACATTTCAACTAGTTAGCTATGCTAGCACTAGCTAACATCTGTGTATCAACTCCCCGATCGTAACAGAATATAGTAGCTTCAACCACTGCTCATTTTAGAGAGACAACCGCAAGAGCATTTGGGTTTTTTTAAATGATGGGACACTTAACAGACAATGAATCAGTTGTTTGTTTCGAGCTGCCAGCATTGCTGCTAGCGTAGCTAACACGCTAGCTAAGTTAGCTGAAAAGTTGTCTATTTCCACTTCAAAATGATGAAAGAAAGTTACAAAAACCTTGCAGTCAGTTGAGACTTTGTTTGGTAGGTAACTCCAGTGAAGAGAGACAGAGGAGGAAATGTGTCTTTTCATTTTGTCTCGTGTTGTAAGTTCCACAATGAATAGAACAATAAATCACATCAGAATCAGTGTGACAGGTTCCTGTGTGCAATGACTTTTTTTTTAGATGACTGATTAAAGACAAGCATCCACAAAAACGCATTCAGTGTGCAGAGGCCTTTAGAGCGGATGGACCACAGGGACAAGTCTGTCTGTCCAGAGGACAAAGGCACAAAATTCCCAGGTAAGGAATGACAAAGTCCACGGCTCCACATCTAGGCTGACCAAACGTCCTCTTTTGCCCGGACATGTCCACTTTTCACGTCCTGTCCGGGGCGTCCAGGGGGTGTTTATAAATTGATGATAATGTCCGGTTTTCCTTGTGTGTGTGTGTGTGTGTGTGTGTGTGTGTGTGTGCGGCTGCCTTATCGGCGGATCTCCAACGAGGAAGCAGCAGACACTGGCAGCGCAGCATTATTCTAAGCTTCCAAGATGCCGAAGCTCAAGTGCAGCTTCACAGATGAACTGCAGAAAAAATTCCCAACTTACCGTCCCGACCCGGTCGGGATATATGGGAGGCTGAGTGCACCGTGTGCAAAGCTGGCACATATGATTCTGTGTCTAATAAAGGTGCCGGGGAGCTCAAAGTTGGATTTTCTAATACAGAAGAGGTATTATTTAGAACATTATTTCATATTATTTATTTATTTATTTGTCCAGTAAGACTTGAAAAGATAGCTATTATTTTACAAGTTGATTTTTCTAATACAGAAGAGACATTATTTCTATCATTATTTCATTCCAGAGATTTTACATTTATTTTACATTTATATTTATTTTTGTACAATTGAAACTTGTAAAAAGATGATTATTTTAGGCATAATAAAAGCAAGTTGAGTAACCTCTGAAAAGCCTATCTGAATTAAAAGCAAGTTGAGTAACCTCTGAAAAGCCTATCTGAATTTCTGTCTTTGAGAGATATTATTTTGTAATATAACTGAATTTTCTATCCATACATATAAACTTTAAATATATTAAAATTATAAGGCATCTTTGAGTAAACTGCGAGTATCATTTAAGTAGGCTATCTCGTGGCCGGGGCGAGTGTCCTCTTTTTTGGAAATCAAAATATGGTCACCCTACCCACATCCAGGGGTTTGTGGACACTGTGGGAAAATCAGACAGACCCCACTGACGCCCCGCCCTCCCTCTGGTTCCTGTAGCAGAGGAGCAGATCCTGTGTCAGTGGGTCTGATGGAGGCTGTTAAGGAGCTCAGAGCCAGGACACTGGTCATATTTTTCTCCGGGAGTTTCGTGTCTCTGTCCTCTGGACAGGTGGACTTCTCCCTCCAGACCATCCATTATAGCACTCATCCAAGTCAAACTCAGGGACATGTTGTGTTGCTCTGGCATTTAGGCACACCTGCTGCACGTCTACATTAAAAACAATTAATTTGAGAGTGCAAAAAACGCGGGTGGTGTTTGTGCCTAAACCAAATCACGTTAGCCACAGCAATGTTGAAATGTATCTGCTAAAAAACAACGTACAAATGTGACCTATGTGACCCCGCTTTGCAGAAACGTACAATACCTACATTTATTTTCTGGTGATCTAGCTGGTTTTAGTTGTGGTCCAGTTTTTTTGTACCTGGTCCCTGATTTGTAAAACCAGGCAGAACATGGATCCAGGACCTGAAACCAGGACCTGAGGGTTCCTCCAGGTCCAGGTCAGACGGTGCTGGAGGTTCCAGGTGGTGCAGAGCTGCTGTGTTTCCTCTGTTGACTCAGTCGCAGTGATTTCCACAGATCTGAGTTCAGCCTGCGGTTCAGAAACAGAGTTCAAGTGGGTGTTAACAGCTTAAATAAACAGTCTCACAGTCAGAGCCGATTGTTGCCTGGAGACACGTCAGCGGGGATTCCTCCTTTCTTTTCTCTTGGTTTCTATGAGAATGTTGTGTTGTGTTGTTCAGGGTGACAGTAAACAGGCTGCCGTCCTGTCTGCTGCACAGACGTCAACATAAATAACTACTGTTTGAAGCTGACACTGTTATTGTTGTTTTTATCAGGCTGACAAAATAATATGAATGAATTTAAAAAGATTATTGAGCCGTCACTTCCCTTCAGCCTTCAGGAGAAACCGTGAACTCATACAAGCCGGGACCAGAACATTTCAGGGTTTAGCCGAGTCATTTCATGGAGCATTAACTCTTTTAAATCATCAAAACTTTACCATGAAAATATTTTAACAGAATTAGCTGAATTATTTGATTCAGACCTGGCTGGAAAATCTTAAAAGATATTGCTAACATTTTATAAAATGTTTCAGGGTTTTAAAAGCTCACAGAGTGACTTTTAACAGGTCAAAACCTGCAGTGACGTGGGCGTTAGATACCGACACACAAAGGCACCTTTTGTGGCGTTATGAAAAGTCCCAGCTGGCTGCAGAGTGTAATGTTAGTGGCAATAACCATGGTGTAAAGAGTGAGAAAGTTGCTATAGGGCTGGGAAGAGGGGGTCCAACAAACACCCCACCTTCACCTGAGAGCCTGTTGTTCACTTCCTGTGTAAAACCAAAAGTCAGTGGAGTTATTTCAATGACAACATAGTGAGCCAGTGTGTGTAGCATACTGTGGTAGTGATGCATGTTACACGATGAATGTCACATGACTTTACATACAACTTTTGTAGCTTTAACTTAAGAAAATAAATTAAAAAATTAGGTGTTTTACCGAAAGTTTATTTTGAAGGTGACTGTGTGCATATATTGAGCAGAGACTGTACATTTCATGTCAAAATGGAAATGAATTTGGAAAAGATACAACGTGTGCAGCAAGTGTAAATTGACACACTGTCCCAGAACATAAAAAACAGACACAGGAGGATGCCTAGCGCAACATATTTTGCCGTTACGGTCCACTGACAAAGCAGCAATATTTGACAAGTTGGGATGAGAACATGCTTATTTCCATCAAAAGTTAAAAAAAAAACAAAAAAAAAAACTGTGTTTGGGACCTCGACAGAGACAGATTAAGGCCCAAACCCAATACCCCCCCTTGCCCACTACCCCTTGGCCCTCGAAATGAAGCAACGAGGTGTAGGGGTTGAAATCTTTCCCAAGGAATTGGGACACCACTCACTACGTCACCGCGTCGGTTACGTTCATGCATACATACCTATTTTAAACAGGAAGCTGCGAGCCATCTGCATTTCCAACCGGCATCTACAATGGAGTCTCCGGTTGAGTTCATCCTACCGATTGCGTTTGCATTATTCATCATGCTTCGTTTGATGAACGACAGACAACAGGGGACTTCTGCTAGCTAGCTAGCCAGCTAACATTACGAGGCAGCATAGTTATACTAGCTGGCGTGTTATCGTAATGTGAAAAGTCCAACAATTTTGTAGAACAGGACAGATGACAGACGCCAGATAGTGCGAGCTAGCTAGCTAGCTAACAAGACGCCAGATAGTGCGAGCTAGCTAGCTAGCTAACAAGCAACCTGACAACGGGAACTATTAGCTATGTATGAACATTTTTCCCCGTCTCTTGCTCGGTGGTAGCCATGGCGACGTCTGCCCCTCGCTGGCAAGTCAGCATCTGAAATCCCTCCCTTATCTGACAATGTTAAATTGATGATTTTAGTTTTTGCAGGAACCCTGAAACGCAGCTGTTAGCCTGCTGCTAACGCTCAGTGTGCTCCTCAGTAACTGACCAGAGTGGAAACAACAACCTGAGACTTTTAGTTCCTGCTGCGACATTAATGTGATTTTAAGAGTCGATGGGAGGAAAATAAAAAGACAGAAAGACACGAAATAAACACGTCACATTTTTATCTGTTGAATCCGACCCGTCTGTGATCATCACTGAGTGTTCACTGTTCAATCATTCTGCTGTTTGACGGTTGGAGTATCACATGACTTAATTATTACTTGTCATTGTGTGTGTGTGTGTGTGTGTGTGTGTGTGTGTGTGTGTATAAAGCAGCTGCAGTCTGTCCCTCTGTCTGTCTGTCAGTCCCTGATGACATCACTGTGGTTTGGTTAATGATGGAAGCGAAGCTGCAGGTACAGATGGCCGAGAGGAGACAGTTACCAGCAACACACACACACACACACACACACACACACACACACACACACACACACACACAGAGTTATGTGACAATTGTACGTCTGCAAAGATGTAAATATATTTGTCCATCTGTACACAGACAGCCATCAGAGGTTACTGTAGGTCACAGAGTTTTGCAAAGACACTAGAAACAGTACGGCTGTAACAACATGTGTTGGTATTGAACCGCTCAGTACGAGGCTTTCAGTTCACATAAACTGAATGATACGTTAAACTATTGTTACATTTGGAAAATGATATCTGCAGCAGTGTTTAATATAATGTCAACATGGCAGCCTGCAGGACGGAACAGGACACGGTGTGATAACAGCCAGCTTTTATATCACAGTACTAGGCATGTGCCGGTATGAGATTTTGAGGGTATGATGTGGGCAAAAATACCACGGTAACCGGTATTACCGCGGTAATATAATAATAATAATAATCAACATATTAAAACAGGCGTCGTCCTATTTTCGCGCTCTAGACTTTAAAACAGTAGGCTAATATTCGTTTGACCGTTCATGAGCGACAGCACAAATCAGTTGTTTTAATGTGTCGGCTAATATAGACCTGTTAAAAGTTTAATAGAGCTGTTTCTTAACTTCACGATGGTGACTCCGCTCTGCAGCTTGTTGCGGACAGCCAGCTGCCGGTGAGAGGGAATGATCTGGGTCTTCTTCTTGTTGCGGGCAGCGTTTCCAACCAACTCCAGGATCTCAGCGGTCAGATACTCCAGCACAGCTGCCAGGTAGACGGGGCGCCGGCACCGACACGCTCCACATAGTTTCCTTTGCGCAGCAGCCTGTGCACACGGCCAACTGGGAACTGGAGCCCAGCACGGGAGGAGCGGGTCTTTGCCTTGGCTCTGGGTTTTCCTCGGGTCTGTCCGTTGCCACTCATTTTTCTGATGCTCTCTAAAGTCGGGGCAAAGTGGGTTCTTCTGATAGCCAAAATGGTCCCACACCCCCGACATTGTCCTTTTCGCCGGTGGGAAAAGTTCAGCTTCGCCTCCTTCAGCCATGTTTGCAGTTTGCATGTGAGTGTATTTATACTGATGACTGACTAGTACTGACTGACTGAGGCTCTTCTGAGTTTTGAGCTCCTGAAGTTCCCATTTATGAAACGTAGGTTACACCGTCTGCCTTTACCGTCAGAACGGAAAATGGGCCGTTAGTGACACTGTGACATTCTTTTACCTTTCTTTTGAGGGCGATGGTGAGACAGAGTGGTGGATAAAAACAGTCGAGGCCAAAGAACGATCTGCTGCACAGCTACAGACTCTCGTCAGCAGCTAACGCAATAGCACAGTAACATACACGACCCCTGAGCCGAAGCAGGAGCCACCGTGTGGTCAAAGACTCAACAGCAGCTAACGTAGCAGCACACACACCCTCTGAACCAGGGAACGAGAGCCGCTGCGCTGCTACAGCCTCTTATTCAGCAGCTAACGTTAGCACAAAGCTAACACCAACAGCACTGGTTGCTGATTAGTTCAGATAGACTGAAAGGTCCGTTAGTGACAGCTGTTTATCTTGTGTTTATCTGACTGTGACATTTAACAGAGATGTTTTCATAAGTGTATCGTAGGCAACTGGACTTGTTGAAAATGTTTCACCTCTCATCCTCGAGGCTTCTTCAGCTGTAACTGACTGGTGCAGAGTCACAGGCTTTAAACTCTGTGTGGGTGTGAACCCTTACAGAGTCGCTGAGGTCACATGTGAGTCGTTGACCTACCCGGCCATCGTGTGTGTTAGGGTCAGATGGGTCCAGGTGAGAATGGGTGTTAGGTCGTCTGGGGAGGGAACCCAAGACTGCATTGTAGGTGGGTGATAAGTGGTGTCGTAGACCTACAAAACGTCTTCATGAAACTCAAGCGAGTCACGCTGACTACGATGCAGCACTAATAATTACCATGACCTGGATGACTGAGAATCTTCACCGACAACAGGAACATTTATTCATGTATTTATTAGACTGACAGAGCTCAGAGAGCTCAGGGGGCGGAGTGACCTCAGTGCTGACACACAGTGGACGAAAGAAACAACACTGATACTGTGAGCTCTGAGGTCAGTGGCAACGTAGGTTTTATACAGTAGACGAGGGGTTATGTTAGGGATGACTCCAGTGTGTCATCCAGCAGACTTTAGTCCAACCCAAAAAATCCTGGACAAAGAAATGATTAAAAACAACTGAACAGTCTGACGCCACAGTCTCAGTCCTCTCACATTTTCAACAAGTATTTTCCAACATGTTAAATGTGTTGGTGAGAAGAAATCAATGATTTTTCTTTACCCAGACTTTAATAAACCAGTTTCAGACAGACTGTAATTCCTGCTTTGTAGGCTAAAAAAAACAAAAAACAAATTATATCAGTTTTCATACATTTAATGTGGTATGTTAAAATCTAGGATTGTTTATTATTTTTTTTCTGTATCAAAGAACTTACTGAACCGTGAATTTTGTGAACCACTACATCGGGGTGTAATGGTTCACAAAATTCATGGTTCGGGACGTTGATGATGTTGAAGTAGGAGCTGTTTGATCACCTGTTACAGATACACTTTATAAGACGATAATATGTGCAGATGTTTGTGTGTAGGTTCCTCTGCTGCCCCCCGGTGGCCTAAATAACACAGTGACGCTTCTTAAACACAGAAATTAGTCGGAGTGAGCGCTCTGACTTTATAAACACGTCTTTACTGTCAGACACTTTAAACTTCACATTTCTCTCTGCACATTTACACAAACACACTCTTCAGCTCAGCAGTGGGTCTGTGTGGGTCTGTGTGTGTGTGTGTGTGTGTGTGTGTGTGTGTGTGTTAATTGTGACCCGTGGGCTCTGTGTGAAGTCTTGGTATAATTATCTGTGTAATTGTCGTGTATTTTGTAAAGTGCCAGATCATTTAATTCAGGATTAGCTCTTCTCACCTCCAACGGCCGAGGGCGGTGCTCTGCCTTCACCCCCCAACACCACCACCCAACACCACCTATAACACACACACNACACACACACACACACGGTTAAAATACACAGACAGTTAAAAAAATACACACTAATTTACATAAATACATATTTTTACCCAGGAGCGTTTAGACGCACTAACATATCCACAGATGTACGAATGTTCTGCTCATTTTGTGTCTAACGAGCTGAATAAAAAAAAAACTCCACAAAAAGCTCTGAAGCCCCAGTGTGTAGGAGTTAGGACTCATTTATACTTCCTTTACGAACGAAAATAGATGTGTCTACTGCACTACACTACGTCTACGGTCTCCAGTGGTTCTGCTCTGTTTCAGCCGTGACTGTAAGCTTTCAGAAAATGTGCAAAATATGGACCAACTGACCGCAGAGTACGGACAGAAGGCTCCGTCTGTCTCTGTAACATTGAGCATAAATGTTCCAGTTCCAGTGAAGAGAAACTTTAATGCTTCATCATCGAGTGATCGTTTACAGCAGTGCTTTTCAACCCTTCTGCCTTTGGACCACTTAAAATGAAGTCATGTCTACCAGTGTTGGTAGGTTAGAGTAATCAGATTACTTTATTACTGTTACAAGTTAGTTTTACAAGTCAAGTAATCATTTACTTCGTTACATTTTCTAAGTTGTAGTCCATTAATTTTGAAATGTTGATGTACTTCCATGTTTCTTTTGTTGCCACAACACATCTGAACTGTGTCTTCTGTTTATGCAGGATTCTTCTCAGCAGACAGTGCACGTGTGTCGCTCCAACCCAATCACAAATGTTGACACTGTACGTTTCTGCAAACTTATATCGTAGCAGATATGTTGGAACTAAATTTCAGCAGCGTTGTGGTTAATGTGTGCTTAGATTTAGGCAAGAGACCCATTTCATCATATCAGATCGTATTTCGGCTCAAAGCTCCAGTGTGTCAGATTCAGGGGGATATATTGTCAGGAATAAAATATAATATAATCAGTCTGTTTTCTTTAGTGTATAATCGTCTGAAAATAATATTCTGGTTCCCTCAGAATGAGCTGTTTATATCTACACAGGGAGCAGGTCCTGGTCTACAGAGATCACCATGTTGCACCGCCATGTTTCTACAGTAGCCCAGAACGGACAAACCAAACTCTGGCTCGAGATAGGAACTAGGGATGGGAAAAACTTAATACAGCAAAGTAATTATTAGTATTACAAATACAAATTAAACTTTCAGTAGCCTACCAGAATAATATAATCAGTTGCTTTTCAGTTCACTAGACAGAGTTTGCTGCAAATAAAATGGCTGAAGTGAGATGAATAAACACAATTTTATCTTATTAGATGAAACAGATTTTGACAAAGTTTTCCTGCTGAGACAATTTACAATTTAAAAAAGATAATTAATCACAATTTATTTTATCGCATACTCAGCATATCGCAACAATAATATTGTATCATGACCTCAGTATCATAATAATATATCGTGGAGCCTCTGATGATCCCCACCTCTTATAGGGACATTCACATTTTCACATTTTCACGTTGACCACTGTAGTTAGCAGCCCCTTTGCCACAACAGCAATGGATAAACATAGCGGCCCGTCTGTGAATCGCACCAGAGTTTGTTTGTAACCAGACATGGGCCTTCTTGAAAAGGTGGTCTCGGTCTGGTTGCTTTGGTGCGCACCAGAGTGCAAATGCTGTGTTCACATCTGCCCTAACGAACCGCACTGAGGGGGCAAACGAACTTGAGTTTGATTGAACTGAACCAAACAGGGCAGGTGTGACAGCACGCCAAATATATGAACTCTGGTACAAATTCAAGGTTCTTTACTTAAGTATCTTCATTTTGTGCTACTTTATTTTCTCCTCTGCCACATCTCAGAGGTAAATGTTGTACTTTTTACTTCACTACATTTATCTGACAGCTTTAGTTAGTTAGTTCTCATATCAGCACATTTTGAATCTGTAGTCACGTGATGGGGCAGTAGAATATAAATACATCATACGTGTAAATTGCAAAATCTCATGTTGATAAATAAATCTTTTACACTTTAACCAGTTTTTTTATGCTGCTGTAACATTTTAATTATTCTCTGGGCAACGATAAAGTCTTATTTATCTTATCTGATAATGTTTTTTCTGAGGCCTTGACGAAGCAGCCGTTAAAACTTTCATATACAAGTGTATTACACCTCGTCACGCTGTAGGCACACAAAGGTGATCTTCGTTTAACTCATGCGACCTTAAAAACGTGGCTGCACCTGTGATGAAGTCATTAAAGACTCTTTTGTTGCTGAAGGGAAATAAACGTGCTGCGCCCCAACTTTCCCAGAGATCTACAACGATTTACAGAGAAGTGCTGCATGTTCATCTTTGAATACAATCATGAAATTGGGGGTTAGCTTAGCATGCAATTAAAATTCTTTAACGGCGTGATGGACGGGTGTATAATGAAAAGTCACACCCTGGTTCCTCGTTATCCACTTTCACACACACAGGCTGCTGGGTCGAGTCCAGAACAAACGAGGTGTGTGCTGTCGGTGTTTACATACCACACAGATACATGATTGGCATTTGGCAGGTAGCTTCCTCTGCTAAAAGAATTACACACACAAACACAGTAATAACCTAAAGTGACAAAGAGATGGTATTTATGTGACGTACAAAGAGGAAACATGCTGTCTCATGCTCATTGAGTACTGAGGCTGCAGTGTTGGGAAGGTTTCTTTGGAAATGTAATAGGTTACAGATTACTAGTTACCTTATTTGAGTAATGTCACTGTTTTTTATTTACTTCATTGAAATAATTTAACTTATTACATGAGATTACTTGTTGATGACTTTTCTAACAAATGTTTTAAACAAGGCAATAAAGCTGTAAAGTCTTAAAAACATAAGTGCATACATTGCACTCAAATTTGTCCCAGTTGCTTTGCTGAGCTGTGTTGTCCTGTAATATAACGAAGACATTCCTGCACAAGGAAACCATCCAAAGCAACACAATGAATATTTTATTTTACATATAATCCTTTTAACAAAATGAATATTAGATGACCAACATTTTGATTAGTGACTGTCATGTAATTATATATTCTATCTCAGTCACTGTAAATGATTACAGTTCCATTTATTTTGTAATTTAATTATATAACTTCCCTAACATACATTTCATAAGTTATTTCCCAACACTGCGTGGCTGGCTACTGCTAATGTTACCGTTAGCTTGCTAGCTACAGTAGGTCTCTTTACAGTGCAGACTTTTAAGGGAACAGAAACCTAAAATAGAAAAAACTATCATATTAGCTTCTGCTATGAGACAACAGTCAATGATACAAAAACTCTCCTGATTAAACTGTGTAGACTTCCTGGATTACAATTAATTTGCTACCTGGCACTTAAAAGACACCTTGGCAAGCTTTTGTGGCTGGCTACAGCTAACGTTACCGTTAGCGTGCCAGCTACAATAGCTCTCTTGACAGTACCAACTCTTGAGGGAACAGAGAGCCTAAAATAGATAAGAAAATCATATTATTTTGTGTTACGTTACAGCAGTCAATGTAAAAAGTCTCCTAATTAAACTATGACAATTTATTTCCAAGATTACAGCTAAGCTTACTAGCTTGCTAAGTGGCGGTTAAAAGCAACCTTGGTAAGCTTTTGTGGCTGGCTACAGCTAAGTTACCGTTAGCTTGCCACCCACAGTAGCTCTTGTGACAATGCAGACTCTTGAGGAAACAGAGAGCCTTTAATAGAAAAAATACCGTATGACCTTGTGTTAAGAGACGACAGTCAATGATATAAAAAGTCTTCTGATTAAATGGTGTTTATTTATTTCCTGGATTACAACTAAGCTAACGAGCTTGCTAACTGGCAGGCTATTGTTACTGTTAGCCTGCCAGTAGCTCTCTCTTTACAGTGCTAAGTTTTGAGGGAACAGAGAGCCTAAAGAAGAAAAACTACCAAGCGAGTTTGTGTTATGAGTTATTGTATGGGGTGCCGTTTGTAAAGTGTCTCACGCTGAAAATAACATCAACATTTTGCCACATTTAGCTTCAAACAATGTTTAAAAAAGTATTGTGAATTTTTTAACGTCACCTTTTACCACATTTACAGCAATATTTGTTAACTTAGAAATATATTAAATAGTTAAATCTAAATATTAAATGTGGCACCTAAATGTTAA
>NC_065509.1:44253736-44258238 GCF_006386435.1 Epinephelus moara | reverse complement strand
AATATTGCTGTAAATGTGGTAAAAGGTGACGTTAAAAAATTCACAATACTTTTTTAAACATTGTTTGAAGCTAAATGTGGCAACATGTTGATGTTATTTTCAGCGTGAGACACTTTACAAACGGCACCCCATATTATTGTGTCAATAACATAAATGTCTCTTAAACTGTCAATTTATTTCCTGGATAACAGCTACGCTAACCTGCTTGCTAACAGGCAGTTAAAAGCTATCTTGGCTGGTTACAGCTACAGTAGTAACCGGCCATTCAAGAACTCACAACACTTTTACTTTACGAGCCAAAAAATAAATGTACTGCTGTAATGACAGAGAGAGTACCAAAGAATATTATACCACTATCAGGAGTAGAGCTACTGTAATGCACACACTACATTTTAAAATGCTTATAATGACATGAGAAATAAAACCAAAAGAATTTCACAAAACGTAGTGGCGAAGCAATAAATCAGAATAAAAGGAAAGTTCTCTGTAATAATACGTCGTCTATGCTAACATTATGGAGACTCATACGCAGAATTTGCTTGAGCAAAATGTATAGGACACCGTAGTCAATGGTGAGAGACGAAGAAAATTTTGATACAGTTTCAATTGTAAATTACACGTTAGTCAAAAGATAATTTTGCAAAACAAAAAGTCACAGTTTGTCTTCTTGCTGAAGCTACGATGCCAAAGGCTCGGCCATCCCATTATATGTAAGAGGTTTTTTGACTTAAGGTTAATATAAATTTTTTTTTCTACTTTCAGGAGAGATGTTCGTATCAGTTTGACTATAATGGACTTTTTTTTTTTTTTTTTTTTTACAAACAAATGTGTTCAGTCATCCACCACTGTAGTCCATGGTCTATCAGGTCATTTGCTATTTTCAAGTTGATCGGTGGGTTTTTGTTTCATCTGAATATAACAGAAATAATTTATTTTGACATACAAACACGTCTAAGATCTGATGTTTTAATATAATTGATGCAGCTCTGCCTTTCGTTTAGAAACTCCTTATTTCCTTTACATTCATGCTGAGAGAAGCAGAGGACTGT
Source organism: Epinephelus moara (assembly GCF_006386435.1). Classification (NCBI taxonomy): domain Eukaryota; kingdom Metazoa; phylum Chordata; class Actinopteri; order Perciformes; family Serranidae; genus Epinephelus; species Epinephelus moara. The sequence goes on along the minus strand of NC_065509.1, from coordinate 44,257,189 downwards.
GAAATAAACCAGTGTCTGACACTTAAAATCTCACGGGGGAAGACTCCCCGCTTGATTTGTGTCCCCTGGGCAGGGTGGTGTCCTTTATGTTTTCACACTGATGGTGACAACCCTATAATGGCACCACAGAGTTTTGAACCACCATAACACATCTATTAATCCCTATCTACAGCACATACCTATTAAATCTAATCATGCGTCCATCATGGCAGGTTTACAGTGCGGATGTGTTGAGCAGTTTGGTAATCGCTGCTTCATTTACAACATTTATATCTGATTGAATCACCAGCTCAAAAGTTTCCTCTGACTTCTCATTGTGTCGCGTCCAGAAACGCCATATTTATCTTGGCAGGCCATCACGCCGTCAGGCCGCCACCGTCACTCAGGTATGTTGATGGATGGCATCAGTGACTATTTGTGTCAGATGAGTTTTAATGGATGTTTCAAAGGGTAATTTATGGCCACTTGTCACGACTAGTTTACACTTCCAAATGCCAGAGCTTCCCTCCCTGCGTCTGAAAAAAGAAAATACCTCCTGCTACAATCATCGACTCATCTCGCTGTTAAAATACCTGTTATTATCCTCGACAGGTATGAAGACCTACGGCCCAGTTTCCCTCCGCACACACTTGTTACCTAATTTCTACGCTTCCATCTTTCAAAGGAGAAGCAAACACACCACCGTGCTCTGCTTGCTCGAGGTGTACTGTCTGTCTCTCCGTCCATCTGTCTGTAGATTTACTACCAGGCTCGTCTGTCTGCTCAAATATATCATTATTTTCACATTTCCTTCCTAAAGGGGTCGGTGCTACACTCTGAAGCATAAAGGTTCAATCCAGGATGTCAAACTGACTCAGCAGCAAAAACAGGTTAAACGATGGAGACAGTTCGACTGAACCAAAACATCACTGGTGATCGAGACAGAAGACAATGAATGCCGTCAGCACTTGGACCTCTGCTGCCGGACGGACAGAGCCCATTGGCTATCAGTCTGACAATGATAAAGTCTCTGAGGGCGAGAGCCAGTATTTTGGGTTGATCTGCTTCAGCCTGTAGATATCTGGGCCAAGACTTTCTCTTCTGTGTCCCGGACATTTTGGCCAATTTCTACGAACAGATATCTGCATTAAATGAAGAAGAAAGCTAAATCTTTGTCAGGCGATGGCCGATGGGTTCTGAGATTATTTTTTGGAAAATGTGTTCCGCCTCTCCAAACAGGCTGTTTACCTGCCGTTCAAATGTGATCACTCAATACTACTATGACTACAAACTGAAACCAGAACACTAACGAACTTATAGGTAAACTTATTTTGTTAAAATTGTAAATTATTAAGTAATCAATTTTATCTTCTATATCTTTTTTCCCCTTTACTCTTTTATCGTAAAATTTGTATCCCTCATTGTGTTTTATATTTTATTGCTCTGTAAAGCACTTTGAATCTCCCTGCTGTATCAAATGTGCTATACAAATAAAGCTGCCTATGATACCGATGCATACATTTGCAGAATCTGTTTATAGATTTAAGGAAAATGAATGAATCTCAATGAAGGAGTTCATCAGGGACCCTGTATGGGTCCTCTGCCTGGAGGTTATTATTCTATTATTATTATTATTTTCTGTTTTTGGTGCATTTATGGCCATGTATCGCCACAGCACTCAGGGAAGGTTGGTGCTTTATAAAAAGGAAGCAACTAGGTGTCAGACCGAAAGCCACATATATCCAAAAGATACGAAAAAAACCCACAAATATAGGGAGATGAAACACCAAACAAGAGTTAACCGAGGGTCGGTTTTTACTTTCACTTTCAGTGGGGACATGTTTCCGAACAGTACCCAACAGTCCTACGGAGTCGACCTATGACGAACTCCTGAAGGTTCCTGAAGCTCTCTTTCTTCTCAGAGTGTACAACGGGTGGTGGTGGTGGAGGGGAGGCTGAAGTGTGGGAGGCGGGAAAGGGCAGAAGGGTCGGCTCTTATCTGATCCAGACCACTTTAGGAAGACACCTGTGGTATCCAGGACGATATATTACCACCTAAGTAGCCGTAAACCCCCCCTCAGGTTTATGGTTGGAGGTGGGCAGAGCTGTCAGACAGCTGCAGGCAGGAAGTGAAGACGACAGGCGGGAACGCCTTTTATTTATGGAGCGGTGAAACGAGGAGGAGCATCAGACAGTGAAGGTGGTCAGGTTCAAAATCAAGACAGATAAGAGAGGGAAAGAAGAGACGAGAGGAAGTAAAAACAACTGCTCACAGATACTAAATCTAATTAAGTTAAACCGTTACTGCCTCTTCCTGCGAATTCTCATCAATCACTTCAACTTCAGGAGTTTTATTCGCCAGGTTTTTACTCTGTCGCACAGCAGACTGAAGCCGTAATATATTCTGGCTGTTTAGTAACTGTGACATTTTGCTGACTTCTTATCACACGACAAAATAAACGCTTATTCAGGAAAGAACCTACGTTTCTATCAACAATAATAGTTGTAGTGCAGTGAAGAAATGATCAAAGTAAAAGTATTTCAATTAAGAATTAACACTTAAAATGAGGTTGGATTTGAAGGTCGAGTTAGTTTGAGTGCATCATGATTAAATTCTTGTATAAAAAACGAACGGGACTTTTAAGAAAACTACAGTCATGGCGGCTTTGATTTCATGCAGACTTTGGACTTTTAGCGTGTTCATGCACACACCAGATAAACTTTTCTCAGTCTGAGGCACAAAACATGTAACAAATCTAGATGTGATGGTGCACAATACACTGTGGAATATTTTCTGACTTTCCAGCTATATATGTAAATCATTTGGTTTGTTATCAGCAGCGTTTCTTCTTAAATTGAACACTAACTGGGGTGTGTGACACAAATGTCTGACATTACCAACAAAAATTACTGCTAAAGACTGTGCAAGGTGATTTCCTGATGTTCTGCACAAAAGCGTGTTAAACTTTTGTACTGCGTGATCAGTGTGCGGAACACAAACAGCATCAACTGGCATTTTTCCATCACAAACCATCTATTGCACACACTGAAAGAACCGAGGTGAGTAAGATAGTTAGACTAAATATGCAGTGGCAAAGTTGGTGGAGTACAAAAATCACAAATTCAAAAAATATATATTTTTGCAATTTTCACCAGCTCCCACAATTTCATTGCAAAAAAACCCAAACAAAAAGTCTAAAAAAACTGAAACATGCATCACAGAGTTTTGAAATCCTGGAGTATGGGGTGCCGTTTGTAAAGTGGCTCACGCTGAAAATAACATCAACATTTTGCCACATTTAGCTTCAAACAATGTCTAAAAAATGTTGTGAATTTTTTAACGTCACCTTTTACCACATTTACAGCAATATTTGTTAACTTAGAAATATATTAAATAGTTAAATCTAAATATTAAATGTGGCACCTAAATGTTAAATCTAAATATTAAATCTAAATCTAAATCTAAATGTTAAA
>NC_065509.1:44244265-44251926 GCF_006386435.1 Epinephelus moara | reverse complement strand
TGTTTGTCCATTGTTTGGTCTGTGACGTAATAGGTCAACAGGAAAAAGGTCCAATACTAACAAGCTGAAAGGGGGCATATCTCCACCTATCGTAGAGGAGTCGCACATACTTGGCTCAATAAATGGATTCCCCTCCCGTGCTTGTATACTGGGACAAGGACAGTAGACCAGTTAGATGTCCTCGTCCAGCTGGGACTGTAGCTCCACTTCACTGTGACTGGAGACGTAATGATGGATACTTACAGTGTGGTATTTGTACTTTTACTGCAGTACAGGATCTGAGTACTTCCTCCAGCACTGGTTTCAGACTGGTGATCCATCAAACCCTCCGTATGAAGCATCCTGACCCTCTAAGCTCTGGTCTTGTCCTCTGTTTAGTTCAGTATCAGTCTGAATGTCTCCATTTGTTCGGAGCTCTAATCTGACCTTGTCCATCGTTTGCTTTGGTCTGGAAGCTGATCTGAGATCTGTCCAGTCAGTGATTCTCTTTGATCTGCTGATCTTACCTGCTGGACGAGCTCAGAGGATGTTTATTCCACACATAACGTGTTGACAGGTGTCATGGGGAGGGGGCGGGGGGGGCTCAGGTGAGTGTGTGTGTGTTGGTGATAGACACTCCCTTTGTCTCCAGGTGTGTGTGTGTGTGTGTGTGTGTGTGTTGCTGAGGGACACTCAAGCATTTCTTCTCATTTATATACATCAGTGTGTGTTCAAACATGTATGTGTGTGTGTGTGTGTGTGTGTGTGTGTGTGTGTGCATGCGTGCGTGCGCTTCCAGGTGAAGGTGTGTGTGTTCAAACATGTGTGTGTGTGTGTGTGTGTCAGAGCTATGAATCCTCCTGCGTGCCCCCAGGCTCTTCCTGTAGCAGCGTATGTTTCCACCCCCCAGGCCTGGGGAATTTACAGGCTTTAACTGAGGCCATAACAGGTCCCCAGTGAAGACAATTAGCTGCTAAACGCTTCCCTGCTCGCCGCTGTTTGTTTACCTGCCCGCCATGTTGGCTTTTTGTCCTCGTACAAGTCTGACTGTGTCGCCGTCAGGAACGTCCGGAGAGCCACAGAAGAAGAAAAGAGGAACAACAAAAGGAAAAACAAGTTTGTTGATGACAACGAACGCATCGATCCACAGCAGACTAGTTTTCACTTAATGCGTCTGGATCATATGAACTCATGTTACTCTGCCTTCAGAGTGGTTTCCTGTTTTCACAATAAAGGTCATTTCTTTGAGAAAGTAAAACTTCTGCAAATAAAAAAGTCTGAAATAAACACAGAGCTTTTATTACTAATGAAAAAACTGCTGCGGTTTATCTTGTTAAACAAAATTTAAAACTACAAAATGCATTTCCTGCAGAAACTGCGTGTGGACGCTGAAATACGTTCCCGAAAATGCAGAAATATGAAACTAATTGCCTGACAGATAAAAAAAAAGCTCAAATGCACTGAAAAAATTGGAAGCTATAATAAATGAATGTTCTAACTATTATGGTTTTTATTTTATATGTATATGTATATATACTGTATATATATATATATATACATATATATATACACATTATATATATATATTATATATGCACAATTATGAAAAGAGCGATGTCGTGTGGCCATTACAGGGAAATAATCACGGTGAAAAACCACGTTGCACGGCCTGTAAGGTAACTCAAGGTCATGAGGTGATAACGGCGAAGACAGAAGCTTTGGCTCTCTGCTGCTTAAAGAAATAACGTTCCAGCTGTTAACGTTCTTATTTTAGATCTATTTAAACTGAATCATGCAAACAAACAACAATCTCCTGCTCCTCATCGATATAGAGTCTACGCCGTAACCTACGTTAGCCTGACGTCCACCTCCTTAGAAATGTTACTATGCGTCGCTAATGTATACAATGTAAAATGCCATAGGCTTGTGCTAATAACGTTAGCATGTTATATTTGTGGGGAAAATGTGTCCAGATAAAGACAAGTGTTTGTCTGTGAATGCTGCGAGTTATAGTGAAGCTGATTTGTGTTTGAAACTGTCTCTATTAAGCCATGTTTAATGTGTGTTTAACGTGTCTTTAATGTGTGTTTTGAATCAACTCAACTGTACAGCACTTCACAGAAACCTCCGCCGCTGACTAGTGTTTTGTAGCAAGGTTGTTTTCTTTTCTAGTTATTGTGGCTAATATGCAACATGCCGGCTAACAAAATGGCTGATTGTCACATTATTTTAGGTGTACTGACGGATGTCCTCGTCTAACACCCATCCACCAATTGAAACTTTGATTAAGTGTGGATATTTCTCATCAAAGCTCTGATGCCCCAAAACTGATATTTAGGACAGACCTACTAAAACGCGTGTTTTTTCAAAATATATTCTGTCCTACATTTTACGTTTACACCCACCTCCACCTGCTAACAGTCGTCTCCTACGTTTCCCTAGTTGGCGCATTGCTGTGTTGACCGTGAATTGTGTCGTACATTAATGTGCATAATCGAAACAAAATGACAACCTGCTCGTACAAACTTTATCCCACAGTTCTACCAGTGGTCAAAAACTCCACAGGATTCCTTGAATGCATCAATAATAAAAAAAAAAAAAGGTGTCTCACAAACGCAACAAACTTAATGGAAAATCCCCAAAGTACTAATTAAAATGTCCTGATGTATAAACATAGTACACAGGGTGGTTTAATATATTTAGATTCAGTCAGCAGGACCAACAAGAACAAAGAAAGTGCTGCAGACATAAACTCTCAGATCCTTTCTCTGCTTTTTATTCAGGACTTTTGACTCGTGGACGTTCAGACGTATGTGGACTTGTCTCTGATGAAACCAGCTACATATTGAAATGTTCATTTTTAACGCTGAGACATGGAGGCCATTTACACAGAGAGCCGGGTGACATCTAAGGTCATGCTGAGACACATTGTCCATCAGTGTCCTTGTTAAACACCCCGCCGAGTCTCTGCCCGCTGCGTGCTTCACATGAATATATGAGGTGTCATTCTATAATCGAGTCATATCTTTGATTTGACAGAGAGTCGGTCCTGAGGAGGAGACGAAGCCTGTCCGTCTCTGCAGCGGAAAAACTTCACATAAAAGTCCTTTGGCTGATGTCTGAGTGAAAGGAAAGAGGTGTGAGCAGAGGAATAGACTCGTGGAAAATAACACAGAATAAGAGTTCCTCTTATTTTTCATGATTTAGGATCATTTGAAAAAGGAAGAACAAGGAAGAAAGATGAGGGGGAAGAAAGTCTGAAGGAAAAGAGGTAAAGGAATGTAGGACAGAGGAATTAAAAGAAGGAAAGAACCAAATGACTAGATGAAGGAAAGACAAAAAAGGAAGGGAAGAAGGCTGGAGGAAAGGAGAGAAAGAAAAGAATGAAGGGCAGAGCGGCTCAGGTATTTAAAAACAGAAAGAAAGGACCAGGAGAAGAACAAATGAAGTCAGGAAGGAAAGAAGGAATAAAGGGAATGACGGACGGATTAAAGGGCAAAAGTAGGACAATAAGGAAAGAAAGATTAAAATGTAGAGAATAAAGGAAGGATCAGAGGAAGAGGAGAATAAAATAATAAAAGAAAGAAATACAGAAGGATTAAAAGAAAGAAGGAAAGACTGACGGGCAAACATAAAGGAAAGAAGTGAAGAAATAAGATCCTGGTCTCTCTCCAAAGTCATCGAAATCTGGTGTTTGGTCAGTGTCTTCTGGCATCAGACAAAGACGACAAAAGCTGTTCTTTCATGTCGCCATGATACGCAGCCGGTCACCGTTATTGTTTAAAGGTACCCGGTAGTGTCAGGGGGACATGCAGCTGGACAACAACAAAAGTTAAGGCGGTGAAAGTTCTAGTAGGACAGGCGGGAGGGGTGGTGGATGGGTCCAACAACTACCAACTGTCACCCAAGAAGCCAGTGTTCACTTCCTGTAAGATTGTAAAGCCAAACCCTGTTCTCTCCAATTACGTGTGTGTGTTGAAGGAAACAAACGTTGAGTGAATCGACTGATCGCAGTGATTTAATTTCAGGAACTGGTTTTGCAGCAAAATTTAGACACACTGGTGTGACTTATGGGCTTTAAATGAAGGAACGGTGAAAAGAGAGAAGGATGGATAACAGGGAACAAATGATTTTCCAAAGGAAGGAGGGAGGTACAGCGGGGGAAAGGGATTCAGCTGAGGAAGAAGAATGGAGGGAAAGAAAACAGAAAAAATGATCAAATGAAACCAACAAAATGAAGTCTGTAAAATAACCTGTCAGCCAGTCTGGCCTCGTGGAAATACGTGAAATGGACATAAAGTCCTAATGACACATTACCTGGTGGTGGGCATGAGATGTGTTCAATGACATGCTGGCAATACAAAAATAACTTCAATGCAAAGTCATGAGGATCTTTTGTCGTGATGGAAACATCAAGTATAAAGACTGAGACAGTCTGTAGGGCAGGTGGGTCAAACAAACATGGACTTACAACCAGGAAGTTGCTGGTTCCTGTTGTGCCATTCAGCCACATCACCACCAGCAAGATCAGTGCATAAAAACAGTACGATGTGCCAGCGTGGCTTCGCCGTCATAAGATGTGACAGAAAAACATCCAAAACTAAAGCCCTATTTGCACGGGATTAGTATTACCTGGGGACGTCTGGTAATTTGTAAATTACTCCCCCACATCTGTGTTTCTTGCGGTGCATTCGCACAGGATAAGCGAAGTCTGTATTTTACTCGAATTCTCTGACATTACGGCCCGGATATGATGTCAAAGCTGTGCACATCGTAACAGTTGCCAACCGCCAATAAAATCCGAAGAAGAAGAAGACATCCGCTGCTGCTGCATGCTGCTGAGTCACATCCATAGGTTTAGGCACAAAAACCACTTGGTTAGGTTTATGGAAAGCTTATGGTTTGTGTTAAAATGATCACTTTTAACGTGGTATGTGTTAGCCGTCATGGCAACAGTTAATAAAATGTCAAAGCAGCAACGGGACTTCGGAACAGTGGGCAGTTGTTGCCGGGATAACGGGCCGTCAGGGCGTTTGTATTAAGCCTGTTGAAAGATAGAAAAATGTTCCTTACCGCATGCTGCTACGCATGTCATCCATCTCAATATCTTCCGAAATTTCGCTCTTCTGATGGATCTGAGCTTACTGTTTCTGCGAATGGGTCTCCATACTGTGTACGAATACGGCTTTACAGACATTTGACGATATCACCCTAAATTGGCGATCAGTGGTACAAAAATAAAAACAAACAAACAGGAGCCTGTTTCTTTGTCCTCGCTGCTTTCAAACAGCACTCGATCATGGTGGCTTTGATCACATCCAGATGTGAAAACTTATATATTGTTGCATGATGAACACTTTGTTTGGACTCATGGTGAATTCAAGGACACGTCAGTCCAGAGTCCTGCACAGGTCCATTTTTGAAAACCTACATACGCATTTCCCGTATAGCTCAGTGCCAGAACCAACACGTTACCTGTCATTGTGTTACCCGACCCTCCCCGTGATCAAACCCACCGAGGCTCCAGTCCCTCACATTAACCAGGTTCTCCGTTCTTGAAATGGACGTCTCTTTGACTGGATGGTGAAAACATCCAATCACTGCCAGGTTAGGAAACATGTTAGCATGCTCCTTCCACCACCATCAAACCTCCAAAGGATCCGAACTCCATGTAGGCTGCCACCTCATCCTCGGGCTGCAAAGTTTCATGGCTGGAGTCCTCCACGTCGGTGACCAATGTGACCACGGGGTCAAAGGTTAGACTGGTGTCACTGACTTTCAAAATAAAAGGAACTGTAGCTTGATAATAGTGAATTAGACGTGAGAATTTTACCTGACGTGGTGCTAGATGTACTTTTCTCAGAGTCTGAAGGACAAAACCTCGACGTTCATGTGTTTCATCACAGGGAAGAAATAATCTCTAGATGTGATGATGCACAATATCCTACAAACTGTTTATTTTTAAGGGTTTTCTGGCGATAAATTTAACGTTGACATCATTTGGTTTCATCAGCAGCAGCAGCAGCAGCTTTTCTAGAAACTGTCCATCGTTTGCTTTTAAGAATGAAAGAACAACAGGAAGAGAAAAGCCTTCAGGTTTGGGACATAAATTTATCACCACTGACTGACTGTAATTATCATTCATGTTCCTGCTGTAAAAACCAGAGTCAGAGGCGGCTGGACGACATTCCCCCCCCTCCTCTGTAGGAACCACTCATGAAGACATTAAGGTCGGCCTGGAGTCTTTGACTGGTCGTCTGTCAACTGCTTTCATCTGAGACGCATTAGGTCCTGAAGTCGACTGTCAGAAGTTAACTTCCTGTCACTTCATCCTGTCACGTCGTGTTTCCTCAGATCTGACGGACTGTTTGTCTCTGTGACACTAACGTACAGTTTGTGATTCTTCACCCTGAAGACGTGATGACAACGCTGAACCCTCTCAAGTATTTTGGAGGTAATTTGCTGTCAGTGAAGGGAGCGTGGTCATAAGCTTAGTTTTGAAATAACTAACAAGTGCTGAGAGTTTACTGCAGCCGAGGAAGAAGTAGTCACATCTACTGCTTTAAGTGCCATTAGGTAGAAATAGCCGTCATAAAAAGTCTTAAAATCAAATTATACTTCAAGAACCAAAAAGATGCAGAATGTAGAACTGAAGCAGCAGAAGATGGAAACACTCAAAGTGAAAGTACCTAAAATGTGTATTTAACTAAAGAACTTCTCCCCCTGGTTTATTGTAAAGACGACAGCTCCACATTAATATCAGTATTTAAACACCTGTACTTCCTTTTCCTTTCAAACACTCTCGTCCACCAGGAGACTCAGAAACCTGAAACCCTCCAGGAGCCAATCACGACCTCCTGATGCTGTAATTAGCGTCCATCAACAACCAATCCCATCAGCCCCTGGGGCACAACTGCTGATTTAAGACCAAAGACAAACTGGTATTTTTTCTGAGGCGTTGGATGACAGGAGCAGTAAATACTGAGAGCTATTCCACCTTAAACATGTGGCTCCACCTTAAAAGCTGCAGGTTTGAATAGGTGTGAGGTGCAGTGTCACGTACAGGCGGAGTGTGAAGTTTGATCTGGTTTGATCTGGTGGAGATTCACTCAGTCTCATCCTCAACACAAACACTGATACCTGACTGAGTGTTTTATGACGCTGGTCTCACAGATAAGAAACAATAAATTGTGAAGATTTATCCTGGCTTCATATGAGCAGAGGAAATCTCTGCTAGCTGCTAGGCTAATTTATACAATGTAAAATGCCATAGGCTTGTGCTAATAACGTTAGCATGTTGTATTTGTTTGGAAAATGTGTCTTGTAGGGGTGAGAATCAGCAGAGGATCCAAAATACGATATTATCATGATACTTTAGTCATGATACAACATGCTTGATTTTAAATATGTTGCAATATGCTGAGTATTGTGATAAAATATATTGTGAGTTATTACCCTTTTCAAGTATAAGACAGCTGTTTTGTCAGTGAACCTTGTGAGCTGTAATGGAGCTGAATTTTGTAACGTTACCTTTGTTAAATGTTGCTGTTGTCCCTGGTTTCATATGAGAAGAGGAAAAGTCTGCTAGCCACTAGGCTAATTTATACAATGTAAAATGCCATAGGCTTGTGCTAATAACGTTAGCATGTTGTATTTGTGGTGAAAATGTGTCCAGATAAAGA
>NC_065509.1:44229181-44242824 GCF_006386435.1 Epinephelus moara | reverse complement strand
TTTTATAGGGAGGGAGGGCCAAGGGGGGGGGGTTTGACATGAACGTACATGAATGCGCAGCCGGACCGGCTTGTAAATGTGCTGGAGATCAGCACAGAGAGAGGGTGTGTGAGGTCATGCTATACTCCAGATGAAATTACACCTCTAGTTCTTCACATAGCAAATTTTTAATTCCTTCAATCTAGAAATGATGAATTTCGCTTATTGCTCCTTTAAACTTTTTCCTTTACAANGGGGGGGGGTTTGACATGAACGTACATGAATGCGCAGCCGGACCGGCTTGTAAATGTGCTGGAGATCAGCACAGAGAGAGGGTGTGTGAGGTCATGCTATACTCCAGATGAAATTACACCTCTAGTTCTTCACATAGCAAATTTTTAATTCCTTCAATCTAGAAATGATGAATTTCGCTTATTGCTCCTTTAAACTTTTTCCTTTACAAATTATGACTATTTTTTGTAAAATTCTATTTGTTCACAAACTTTACTTTTTTTCTCATGAAGACTTTTTGTAAAATTAGAACACTTAAATTTTTTGACTTTTTCATCATAATAAAGTTTTTTTCACATATAAAAACTAAAAAAAACACTTTCTCCAAATATTATCACAATATTAAGAGCTGATTTGTTTCCTCAGACCTCTGCTGTCCCTCACACTCTGAGTTAAACAGTTATAATAATCTTCATATGAAGTCTCTCTGCTCCGACTGGTCACATGTTCTACTGGATCAGTTAAATACAGTTTGTCTCGTGTCTGTTCAGTAAGTTTCTCTGTGTCTGATAAAGTTTATTGACTGTAATTGAAAACTTTATTGTTCACCCTGTCACAGACGGCAGGCTGACAGATTTGTGAGAGGATCTAAATTCTCTCTTCGTCTGTCATTCGGGGGAATTCTTGTAAATCAGAGATGTGGTTGAAGCGGGGACTCCCCAGGATCTCCTGGCGTCCCCTCGGGGGGTCTCAGGCCTCACTTTGAGAACCAAAGTGTCAGTCAGTGTCGGGAGCGCCGCGGGCCGCCAGTCGTCTCCTAAACGGTAATTTATGTTGCTGTGGACGACAAATTGCTCCAGGAGCTGCAACATTAACTAAACTGCATCCCACACAGACATGTTTTCACCTGCTGCACTGCTATGACAAAAATGTGTCCACGCAGGGACGGGACGCCGGCGGGACAGAGACACATGGTTTATAGGGGGGGGGGGGNTTAATTGGGGAAGAGGGGGGAGACTAAAGGGGGAAAGAAGAAGGGAAAAAGAGGAGGAGACACTGGGGGAGGAGGGGGAAGGAGTTAAAGGAGGAGAGAAAGAGAGGAGACAGGTTTTATAAGAGGGAGTCAGAGAGGAGGAGGAAAAGAGAGGACGGGGGGTTAACGACACTTCAGATCAAACTCTGGTTCACACACTCAGTAAACAATAAACAAGTAAACAAACAGATAAATAATTATGAGAGACAGTAAACATCAGTGTGAACGTCTCTGTGTCTCTGACTGCTGCTCTGACTATTATTAATTATTATCGTTTCTGTTTTCAAACATTAATCACAGAGTTCATCTGTGTGCCGTCACATCTGGTGACAGACGCTCTGTGACAGGAAGTTTACATCCTCCTGATGTTACTGTCACTCTGATCAATAATCAATAAATACAGTCAGAGGGAGTTGTTTTCAGAGCGTCTGTGTGATCGGACCTTCAGACTGAACTACACAGAAGATTAATCACAGTTGTTTGTTTCTCTTTGTTTATTACTGATGTGTTTATGGTGTGTACAGATATTTGTGTGTGTTTGTTGTTGTTTATTTTATTTATTTTGCTGAGTCATGTCACTGTTATTCTGTTATTTGGACCTTTAATAAAAAGCTTCATTTCTCTCCGACGCTGAATTCACTTCTGTGTATCTGTTGTATTTTTATCATTGTACAAATAAACAAACCTGAACCAGACCAAGTCATTAAAACACTGGTTGTTGGTTTCTGACTCGTGAACACTGAGTGACAGATCTTTAAGATGTTTTCAAAGTTACTATTTACAGACGGGCGACAATGGTCTACTGACACACAGTTATGATAGGGAGGCACCATATTGGATTGTTTGCCAATATCTGATGTCATCATGTAACATCTCATTTGACCGATAACTGATATCAGTATCTCCATATATGATGGAAAATTACGCAGCTGTCTTCCTGAATCTTCTGACTGAATATGACTCTGTCTGTGTGCTTGTACCTGATTTATCTTTATTCATATATGTATTTTCATCTATGTCGGCCTGCTGATGTAACACATGGTTTAAGATCATGTATTTGTGTTTGTGTTGTTGGTGCTGTTATTTTATTTTCTTATATATCTGCATTTATAAAGAAGCAATGCTTTGTTGTCACCTGATGAGCAGCGGTCTGCTCAGCGCGTCAGTTAATAAGTCGTCTGTCTGTGCAGCCGCTCAGTGGCTTTAAGTTCAGGGTTAGCTGCTGTACCACCATCTTTAAGACATATAAAAGTTTCTAAATTGACAGTGAGATATTTACTGACATATTTTAGAACAAAAGGTGAAAATCTCTTCAGCTTGTTTTAACCACAGACATCGAACCAAAACACAGTCAGTACGTTCACATGCAGCTTGAGAAAATCAAATTATTGGCTTCGTCCGTGACACACCGAGATACTTCGGTTGAAAATTGAACTGTTGCTGCATGTATCCACTCAGTCCGACTGGAGTCAGACTCGGCGTTCTGCGTATGCGCCACTTTTTCTTTCGCAGGCTTTCACCTGAAGAAGAAGGAGATGACGCAGCAGCAGTTCAGTAACTCCCGGAAAAACTAACAAACAAACACCATGGCGGCCGAGAAGCAGAAGACGCACTTCTGGACGGACGAGGAAACTACATTCATGCTCCACCATCTTTATTCGTCGTTAGCTTCCTCTTCAGGTCAACTGGAACTAGTTCAATACGCACTACTGTATATTAAAAAGGACACAGCGTCGCATATCGAGGCGGAGTCAGACGTACTTGGTCAGAAATTTGATTTTCTCTTCTGCATGTTTACTCAGACAAGACGAGAAGTTTGACTTGACTGATTAGCCGAGCTATGGGCTTAGCTCTACTGCTGCGTGCATGTAAACGTACTGAGTGACTTTGAGACGAGGGAACAGGAAGTGCTAACATGCTAACATGCTAACTTGTTTCTTTGAGGACTCATTCACTGTATTTGGTACTTCACTTAATAAAGTCAGATCACAGAAAAACTCCCACAACAGATTCATATTTAATATTTATTTGTGTTTAAGAGGATCTGTTCATCTTTTTTTTTTCCCAGTTATTGAGATTAAATTCATTAAATTCATTTTATCAGTCAGTGATACACAACCTGTGCATGTGACCCACTTTTGCAAAATATAAAAGTAAAAATAAAAAATATTAGTAATTAATATATAGTTCATTAGCTCAGACCTTTTTTATAAACAAGCTCTATTTTTTGCACTCTGGCATATTATTTACATTCAGTGTACCAAATAAATAAATTAAATTATTGTAAATCATAAAATGGTTGGCGGGCCACCCGGCACACTGTCATGGGCCAAATTTGGGCCTCAGACCATAAGTTGAGTCTCACTGTTGTAACTGTTTCCTGGATCTTACAAACTAAATGAATCAGTGTCTATTTACAGTTTTCTGCCTCAGACAAAATGAAACTTGTGTTAAAATAACGGAGACGTTAAAGGATCAGATTGATCCTGATTCTTGTTCCTGTCAGGTCTTTGTTGTTCGTCTGCACTTGACACTTTAAATAAAGTTGTTTACTGCGAACAGAGTTGATGAACATCCTGTTTGTGATGAAGGTGAACGTGTGGATCAGCTGACAGTCAATCTGATTCATAACAAACAGCACAGCGCCCTCCAGTGGCCTCAGACACACATTGACTGTCATCACGAGCTCAGACCCTTCAAACAGAGCAGTGACAGAACACTGTCGAACAGGTCAGAGTCCTGAGAGTCTGTTATTATACACTGATCATTATTATTACTGTTAATGATCTGTGGACAGAGAGGCAGCTCTTAATGTTGAAGCAGAGATCATTTTAAACACTTTATAAACTGTTTTTGGTTTAATCTGTGACACTGAGTCAGGTTTTGTAAACTGATTAAAGCTGTCAGATAGTTGTGCAGCAGAAATGAAACATTTCCCTCTGACATGTGGAGGAGTAGAAGTATAAATCAGCAGGAAGTGGAAACAGTCAGGTGATAAGGTTCAGTCTGTGACACTTGGTGTTAATGAACCTCTGATGTCTCTGTGCAGATATGATGACGTCATGACCAGAGAATGAAGCCACTCCCTCTGTGTGTGATGTAACAACATGGTCTATCACCCCGAAGTCACTGAAGTCAGTGTGTCTGTGTCCCACCAGCTGGCTCTTTTCTCTGCTCTCACATGGCCTTTGTTGCTCATATCACAACGATTTCGTCACAGAGGTGTTAAACCCACCCTCTGGTTCCTCCCTGGTTAACACCGTCAGCTCTGTCAGCAATGTTAACTTTGTTTAGTGCTGTTTATGGAGTTAGCACTGTTAGCTGCTAGCTGTTAGCCATCTGCAAAGGCGTTTTTACATCTGAGGAACCATTTCATAGTTGTGTCTGCAGTAACGAGGAACAACTGTAATTCTTAGAAGTGAGTACTCTCCCAGCACGACAAGAACACGAGTGATGTTGAGAGTACACCGATTGGTCGAATGCAGCCAATGCAGCACTGGCAGCTGCCATTTTTAAAAACCTCTTAGCCGTGTGAACGACACAGACAACAGCTCGTGATAAAGAACATGATGAAAACAGGTACAAATGGCGCAACGGTGAAGCTTAACTGAGCTGAGACGTGACGGGAAATACGACGCAGTTTGACTCAAATGGAAATATAAGAATCTTCAACAGCTGTCTTACATCACTTTGGTGTTCCTGCTGGAGGTGCGAGTGCAAACAGAATAAAAGACCTTGATGATCAGGGGAACTCCATCTGAGCTGTTTGGTCTGAAACATGTTGAGATCTGAGTCCAGACGACTCACACACTCTGAACTCTGCACTCAGCCTGTTAAAGTGAATGTACTTTGTTTTTTCCACCTCTGCAACTCTGTAGAAATAATTCTGACTTCAGCTTAAAATCAATCTGCTCTGTTTGAGTATCTGGTGAATTTCAGTTTAATATTTATCTGACACTCTGAGTCACTGTACAGACTGAGACTTTAAATGGCAAATGGACCTGTAACTGTATAGTTCCTCTCTAGTCATCTCACCACTCAAGGTGCTTTTACACTACGAGTCACATTCACACACTGGTGGCAGAGTTCACAATACAGGGTGCCACCTGGTACTTACTTTTTTAACACACTCACACACTGATGAAGCAGCCATCAGGAGCAATTTAGAGTTAAGTATCTGCAGGGATCGAACCGCTGAGCGAGTGGTGGACGCCCTGCTCTGCCTCTGAGCCACAGCTGATGAAGGCACAGGCAAACGACAAGGTAACACAGAATGTAAACTATATTTCAGGGTTTCATTTTTGTTGCTTTACTAAAATTAAGATTTTCTTTTTTTTGTCTTTTCACAGAATGAATCCAAACAAAAAAGAAGATGATCTCAGGTACGGGACATAATACTGAAGAATATATGAAACTAAAGTGAAATCAGGTTTGATTTGGGATCAAACACTGTCGATCAGCCGCAGAGATTATTACTAAAATATGAAACTTACAGTTCTTTAAACAGTTTATCAGCAGAGTTAAACTGTTAGTGTCTGTATGTGAGGAAGTGACTGTAAAGTGAATCCAAACTAACCTTTCAAACACCAAAGTCACTCAGACAGTAAGTTACCTTATTTAACCTCTTTAAAAATCAGAACTGTCCCTTTAATGTGATATTTGTGTCTCTAACGTTCAGACGGCCTCTCAGTGTCTCTGTGTTTATATCTCCGCTGTTTGCATGTTATATATTACTGCTATACTGTTCTTCCTATATACGCCATACAGCCATGATGTGTGTGTGTGTGTGTGTGTGTGTGTGTGTGTGTGGTCGTCCTGTGAGATGTCTGTCAGGTTTGGTTCAGAAGCTTCCAGCAGCAGCAGTGAAGCAGCCAATCAGAGTGTGACAGACGAGTGAGAGTCCGACCATCTGTAGGTGGACTGATGCCGACACGGCAACACACACACACACACACACACACACGCACACGCACACGCACACGCACCAATAACACTCAGATAATAACATGTAGCAGTAACTGATTACATGTGAAGTTACAGTAACTGTAGATTCCTCAGATGGATGGAGGTGTCCACAAACTTTGGCCACAGAGTTTATTTTTCTGTAAACAAACAGTCCTGTTACGCTCAGTCATCATCATCATCATCATCATCATCATCAATGGAGTGGGACTATCTACTCAGGTACTGTACTTAAAAAAAAAAGAGGCTTTTAATTTTCAACATGTTTTATAATTTTAATGTTTTTGCTTTTTCTTTTTCTATTTTAATTGTTGTATCCATCTGATTTTATTTCATTGCAGTCCTAAATATGTTTTTTTAATTCCTGTTTTAACCATGTAAAATACTTTGGAACCAAAAAAGAGGTGCTGTAGTTTTATTATTATTATTATTATTTTATTAAGAATAAAGTCAGTCAATCAGTTAACTGTAGCCTGAAACAGTTTCTCCTCTCTGGAGATTAAAACACTGGCGACAGCTCTCTGTGATTCTCAAATGGAGGTACGAGGACCTCTAGGGGTGTTTTAAGAGTACTGCAGGGGTACGTTACATATTTTTAAAATAGTAATAATAATAATAATAATACATTTTATTTCTTAGGCGCCTTTCTGTCACTCAAGGACACCTTACAATGGATAAAAGACAGTGCACAGTACACAATAAAATCAATTAAAATAATTTAAAATAAGATTACAAAAGAAAATCACAAAAGTACACACGAGTAAAAACAGTTAGATGTGGACAGGAAATGGGGTTAGTGAAGGGAAAAGGCTTTCTTAAACAGGTGTGTTTTGAGTCGGGACTTGAATTGTGATAGTGTACTGATGTTCCTTATTTCGGGTGGAAGAGAGTTACAGAACCGGGGAGCAGAGCGGGTGAAAGCTCTGCTCCCCATGGTGGTGAGACGGGCGCAGGGGACAGTCAACAGAATGGAGGAGGATGATCGGAGGGTGCGAGAAGGAGTGGCGATGTGGAGAAGACTGGAAAGATATGGGGGGGGTAAGATTATGGATGACCTTGAATGCAAGCAGAAGGATTTTGAAGTCAATGCGGGACTTGACCGGGAGCCAGTGGAGCTGCTGTAGGACGGGAGTGATGTGGTGGATGGCGGGGGTTCTGGTGATGACACGGGCAGCTGAATTCTGGACCAGTTGAAGTTTGTGCAGGGATTTGTGGGTGAGACCGGAGAGGAGGGAGTTGCAGTAATCCAGGCGGGAAGTGATGAGACTATGGACAAGGATAGCAGTGGCATGGGGAGTAAGGGAGGGGCGGAGGCGGTTGATGTTGCGTAGGTGGAAGTAAGCAGACCGGGTGATGTTGTTAATGTGAGATCGGAAGGAAAGTGTGCTGTCGAGGATGACACCCAGACTCTTAACCTGTGGGGAGGGGGAGACGGAGCAGTTGTCAATGGTGAGGGGGAAACTGTCAGTTTTGGAAAGTGTTGACTGTGTGCCAATGAGAAGAATCTCGGTTTTATCAGAGTTGAGTTTCAGAAGATTTGAGGTGAACCAGGATTTTATTTCAGTTAAGCAGTCAGTAAGGGAGGAGGGTGGGAGGTTGGCAGTGGGTTTGCTAGCGAGGTAGAGCTGGGTGTCATCCGCGTAACAGTGAAAGGTGATGTTATGTTTGCGGAAGATGCTGCCAAGGGGAAGAAGATAAATGATGAAGAGGAGGGGCCCCAGGACAGAGCCCTGGGGCACACCTGAAGTAACAGGGGAAGGTTGGGATGTGAAGTGTTTGAGCTGGATGAACTGAGTGCGGTGAGAGAGATAAGATTTAAACCAGTCTAGAGGAGTATGAGTGATGCCGATGGAGGATAGTCTATTGAGGAGGGTGGTGTGACAGATGGTGTCGAAGGCTGCACTGAGGTCAAGGAGGATGAGGATGGAGAGTAAACCAGAATCAGCTGCCATGAGGAGGTCGTTGGTTATTTTTGTGAGTGCAGTTTCTGTGCTGTGGAGAGGGCGGAAACCAGACTGGAACTGTTCATACAGGTTGTTGTGTGAAAGATGGGAGTGGAGTTGAATTGCTACTGTTTTTTCAAGAATCTTGGAAATGAAGGGGAGATTAGAAATTGGACGTAGGTTATTGAAGTTGGTGGGATCTGCACCGGGTTTTTTCAGAATTGGGGTAATTGCAGCGGTTTTGAATGGTGTAGGAACAGTTCCAGTGGAGAGAGAGGAGTGGATGATGGAAGAGATGAGAGGGACCAGGGAAGGGAGGCAGGCTTTGACCAGAACTGTGGGGAGAGGGTCGAGCTGACAGGTGGATGGCTTGGACTTCCGGATAAGATCTGAAATTTCTGAGGTGGTGGGGAGCTGGAAGGAGGAAAAAGAGTGGGTAGGAGGGGGAAGTTCGGGTACGACATTGAGGGTGGGTTGTGAGCTGAGTTGCTGATGGATCGTCTGGATTTTCTGACTGAAGAATGACATGATGGAGTTACAGAGAGCAGTAGAACAAAGGTGAGTTGGTACAGATTCCGGGGCTTGTGTGATATTCTTATACAGTGAGAACAGTGATTTGGTGTTACTTTCGTTGGAACAGATAATACCGGTGTAGTAGTTTGATTTGGTTTGAGTAATGCAGTCCTTATAGTGTAACATATGGTCTTTGTAAATGTCTTTGTGAATATGAAGTCCAGTTTTTCTGTAGAGCCGCTCGAGTTGCCGTCCTTTGGCTTTCATGAGCCGAAGTTCAGGGGTAAACCAGGGGGCGGAAAGGGAAAAGGAGACAGACCGGGCTTTTAGCGGAGCAAGGGAGTTGAGTATGTGATGGAGTCCAGTGTTGTAGTGTGAGACCAGCTGTTCAAGGGTGGATGAATTCTGAGTAGCCATGTGGGAGTCGATACAGGAGGAGAGGGAATCTAAGTTAATGTCCTTAATATTGCGAAAAGAAATGAGACGGGGGAGCTTGGTAGTGGAGAGGGGGAGTCTGATACTGAATGAGAGGAGAAAATGGTCAGTTATGGGGAGATCAACTGTTGTTTGGTCAGAGGGGGAGACACCAGAGCAGCAGATTAGGTCCAGGATGTGACCCTTAGAGTGAGTGGGGGTATCGGTATGCTGTTTAAATCCAAAACTGTCGAGGCAAGATGTGAAGTCTTTGGTGAGAGGGTTGTTGGTATTGTCTATGTGAATGTTGAAGTCTCCCAGCACTATGCTGTTTGGTGAAAGGGTGGATAGGTGGGTGAGCAGAGCAGCAAAGTCATGTAAGAAGTCGTTGTTTGGTATTGGGGGCCGGTAAACANTGGTGAGAGGGTTGTTGGTATTGTCTATGTGAATGTTGAAGTCTCCCAGCACTATGCTGTTTGGTGAAAGGGTGGATAGGTGGGTGAGCAGAGCAGCAAAGTCATGTAAGAAGTCGTTGTTTGGTATTGGGGGCCGGTAAACAGTTGCAATGATGGTGGGAGTAGGTCCAGAGAGTTGACAGACAGTGGATTCAAAAGAGGTGAAGGCAGGGGTAGGCACCGGTGAGACTTTCCACTTTTCGCGATAAATTACCGCGATACCTCCTCCCCGGCCGGTGCCACGGGGTTGACAGATGTAAACGAATTCTGGGGGAGTAGATTCATTGATTTGGGAGAAGTCATTGGGTTGTTGCCAGGTTTCGGTTAAACAGAAACAGTCAAAGTTATGGTCAGTGATGAGATCCTGGATGAGATGACCTTTGTTTGTGAGTGAGCGGATATTGAGTAGACCGAATTTGACAGTGGTGTTTTCAAAATTGGCAGCGGTGCTAGCCGACCGGGGTAGGCAGGCTAGCACACTGTGGTCAACGGCCCGAACAAATACCAATAGTAATTGAAACATGTTGGTAATTTTAAGAAAAATGTATAATTCCTAAAACATTTATATGTTAGTGAGTTTAATACAAAATGTCAAAGTAAATTTGAATAAACAACATTTTATATTTGATATTCTTATATTTTAGTGCGATCCTGAACTGCTGTAAACTGTCGACTGACGTCAAACGTTTGTTCTCTGTGTGTTTTCTATCAACAATGATTCGTAATGATCTCGGGGTATTTGGGGTAAATTAACTGGTAGAAAAAGTTTTGGGCACACTGACATCTGCGCAGTGGTTCACTTTATTGTTGAGCTTTCGGTCTATTTGACCTTCATCAGAGCGAACATGGTGTGGAAGGTCAAACAGACTGAAAGCTCAACGATAAAGTGAAACACTGCACAGATGTTGAAGTGAGCCTAAATCTTTTTCTACCAATCTGGACTTACTGATGTTTCCAGCACCTTGCCAAGACCGAGCCGGGTACAGTGGGCGCTATTCTGCATCAGAGGGGTAAATTAATACAAAAAGTTTGAGACCCACCACAAACCCTGCACTCAAGCATTAGATTTTCTCAGATATTTTAAAAATATCTTTCTGACATTTTATCTACATTTTTTCTGACATGTACTGGTACAGTGGGCTGGTGCAGTGGGCTGGTGCAGTGGGCTGGTACAGTGGGCTGGTACAGTGGGCTGGTGCAGTGAGTTGGTGCAGTGGGTTGGTGCAGTGGGTTGGTGCAGTGAGCTGGTACAGTGGGCTGGTACAGTGGGTTGGTGCAGTGGGTTGGTGCAGTGGGCTGGTGCAGTGGGTTGGTGCAGTGAGTTGGTGCAGTGGGCTGGTACAGTGCGCTGGTGCAGTGGGCTGGTACAGTGGGCTGGTACAGTGGGTTGGTGCAGTGGGTTGGTGCAGTGGGCTGGTGCAGTGGGTTGGTGCAGTGGGTTGGTGCAGTGACGTCAACCGCCAAAAGCGTCTAAAAATGAAGCAACCTGAATCTGGTGACAGTTGAGGATTTTAAATGTATGATGACGTTAAAATTTCATGTTGTTTGGGCGTTAGCACTTTGACGTTTTGCAGACATTTGGTTTTGTTGTCTTTACAACTAAATGTCGTTATTTTATATCAAGGTGACGTCAGCATGAGACGTTTGGAAGACGCTGGATTCAGATTCATACTTCTAATAAAAAACTGTATAAACAAATTACGACGGATGAACATAAGACTTGACCGCTTCACATTTAGCAGCCTCAACAGTAAAGTGATGAACACATGAATGCATCTGTAGTTATTTGATCGGAGATGGATAATGTTCTCCATGATGAGAACTTTTACTTTTTGTTTCTATTCTACCTGACTAAAAGATCTCAGTACTTCCTCCACCACTGTAACGCTGTGTGAAATGAGTCCGTTAGCTCGATGCTAACACATAAAGGGAATTACCATTAATGCGTCACCCAAAATTAGCATCTTGATAATATTATCCTGACAAATGATCCATTTTAATTCAAATGCTTAACATAACAGAGATATGTGCTCATATTTGGAGGCATAAATTCCCCCACGCTGCTGCTGCCGTCGTAGGAATTGGACAAAATTACGCAAATAAACAGGACGGACATCACAAATGTCACATGACCCGTGAACTTACAGGAAGCCATCCACGACTGAGTAAATATGACGTCATGTGTATTTGCTGGGGTGAAACTGTTTAGATTTGTAAAACCTGTCACATTTTCATGAGTTATGAGCATTTGCAAATCATGCTGTATTTTTCTGGATATGACTTCACACAACACAAATGTAAAAAGACGTTTGTGGAAAGTGAAATATTTGTGGATGATGGTTCATCTGTAGATTGTCTTGTGCGTTACAAATAATAAAGTCCAATAAAAACTTCCGTACTGGTTACTGAACAACACGACTCAAAACCTACAAAACATCGACATCATCTGAGTCAGAATTCTACGTGAATTGACTCTGACAGTAAACATTGTTCTAACATTGAATTTCAGTCACCTGATGTCGACCATATGGTGAAAGATGTTTGTGGCCAGCAGGAATGTCACTGAATATAGTCCCAAATTATTGACCAGGTAAAGTACACAATAACACCACACTGAGAGAACTCGTGAAGCTGTTCACTGATGGGTGGAATTCAAATACAAACTGCATCAGTTTGTGCAGAAGGTGTTTGACTTTACAGAAAAACTAAAAACTCCCACAAAGGAAAGAAAAGTGAGTCAAACTGAGGATGAAGATGATGAAGGTTCCTGACCTGTATGCAGTCTGTTGGGCGGTGTGTTCTCTGCTCCCTCAGTGTTTTATTATGCGTGCAGCGTCTCTTCCCTCCGGTTCATCTCTTATTTTTTGCTAATTGCTCCATAATAGAAGCATAATCCCCCCACATTCATTAAGAAAGGCTGAAAATGAAGTGTTGGCACCACATCTGCTCCCGAGCCCTCAGTGTCTGTAAATATGCCTCTCAGAGTTATTACTATACAATTTACATTATCTTACATTACTGCGGAGATAAAAGCATTATAATCACCGAGTGGGGAATTAAAAAATTAGCACGGAGCTGCTGTGCTGCTGCCGCCGTCTATTTGTGGCAGCACAGAGGTGTTTCTCTCTTCTCCATCACAGTCACCTCCAACTAAAGGTGAAAATTGCACCCTGGGGGGAACAGCTTCGAGGACGGGGGGGTTACATTCACCCCATTGTCTCTTTGTCTCTGTCGCCGTCTTTGGATCATCCCCAAAAATCCAGGACCGTACCCTGAGAGCCAGTGTGTGTCTGCTGATGTTGAGCCAGACGATGATCATCTACCTGTTCAACATGTGTTTGGACGGCGCTCACACAGGTGCCAGTAAACAGGAAGAGGAAAACAAAACTGTTATTTTAAGGGTGAGAAAAGAGAGAACGTGTCGGACTGTAATTCAACAGCAGAACATCTGCAAAACTACGGGTCAGGTTTTCACTCAGCTCTGCAGGTAAATGGTTCCAACACAGGCGCCAGAATTAATGTTGGTGCTGAGCGTCTCTGCAGAACATCAGATATGTTTTATTTGTATGTTATTATGTAGCTGATTCACTGAAACTTCACAAATCAACAACACTGTGGTTAACGTGTGGTTATGTTTAGACACAAAAACACTTGGTTAATGTTGGGAAATGATCATGTGTTGATAGTTCTGGTGCCACAATCTGACTCACTAAAAAATAAAACAGTTTTGTTGTGTGTTGTCTCTGACAGTAGGCTGCAAGCAACTTGCCAAGTATCCTTGGACAGGATGCTAAACCTCAAAATGCTCCTGATAGTGATGAATGGTGTGTGTGAATGTTTGAGATGAGTAGCAGGTGACAGTTATACTTCTACCTCATATCAGCGCCATAACCTGACGTGGACCTCCTCAGAAATGTAACTACACATCACAGTGATGCAGACCTCCTGTCTGTCTCTGTAAACTGAAACCATTTCCCTCAGTGGAAACAAAGCTTTGATTTACTTTAATTTCACAGATAAGAAACAATAAATTGTGAAGACAATAAAGCCTCCACACACTGTGTGTGATTTATCCTGGCTGAAATATGAGCAGAGGAAATCTCTGCTAGCTGC
>NC_065509.1:44225605-44228526 GCF_006386435.1 Epinephelus moara | reverse complement strand
TGGAGAAATTTAACTCTAATTGGCAACTGGGTGGCGCTATAACAACAGAAAAATGCTTCAAAATGGCTAAAATGTGACCGATCGCTGTGGCTCCCCCTGTGGACCAATGTTGGTGTTTCTAATGTTTGGTATGACTAAGTCATGGTATGGTATGCTGTACATAATCACAGAAACTGTCAGTCAGTCATTCTGTCAGTCAGTCATTCTGTCTGTCCCATGTTTGACAAATGATACCATTATCCCACTATTGGCAATGGTACTACTGTACTTTCAATAAAGCAATCGTACTATCAAACTCACAAACCCTCTGTCTGAATACATTGCTCTTCTTAATGGGTTCAGTTGACTATTTAATCTGCAATTTCCTATGACCTGTATCCCAAACACAGTGGGTATGGACTAGTAGAGCTGATGCACAAGAAAAAAACCTTTAAGGTCCGAAAACACCAAACTGGCATTAGAACTAACGGCGCTGAAACCATCCTGCTACGTTGCCTCACATCACGGTGTCTCGGCCAAAAAGTTGCACCTGAACACACCAAACAAACGACCAATCAGCTCATCCGTTCTGCTCCTGCTGAGAGGAAATAAGTCTCCACAGCAGCAGGCGGCGGTCGTCTGTATCCATCATTGAAAAAGGGAAACAGGAAGAGCGTCTTGATGCCAGTTAGCACATGAACAACACAATCAGAGCATATTTACCGTGCACCAGTGAACAATAACACAAACCATCAGGAAACGTTTCTGCTGAAGAGAAAAATAATCTGACCTGATGGAACAAGTTGGTTTTGGACTTTAGCTCCTCCTTTACTCACTGATGCCTCTCTGCTCCTCACCTGAGCTCAGCTCACAGTCAGAGGGAGGTCATTCACCAATGGACTTCGCCATCGCCAACAACGATTCAACATGCTGAATCAGCCAAAGAAAGCCGATGGGGGCCGACGAGGGGCAACAGTGCGGGACACACTGCACCGACTAGGGCAACAGACGCTCATCAACAACCAAACATTGACCAACGGCCTGGTGTGTGAGGGGCCTTCAAAGTGCTTTGAGTGATCAGAGAACTAGAAAACTACTTTACAAGTGCAGGTCCATTCATCACCATCCCCTCCACCTCTCTGACCTCTCCTGTGTTCAGAGCTCGCTCTTTGCAGCTCATTCTTGACTGTTTGTTGGGAGTCCGTCTGCAGACGCTGAATTAAACTTACAGAAAGAAAAGTTTCTGATTGATGAATTTGTCTCGGAGAAACTGCCACCACCCTACAGATTTAGACTTTGTGATGGAGGTGTGGAGACTAATTACGGGTCAGAATAAAGTACGTCAGAGGCCCTGAAATCACTGAATTAGTCCCTGCAGTCGTGTTAAAGTAATAACTTGATGTCTGCAGTCTCAGTCTGTGTTACAGAAAGATTGTGTGAGCTGCAGCAGAGACAGGTCACTTTGAGATGACGTTCAGAAGCATCCTGCAGAAGAAAATGTGATTTACTGAGCTGATATTTGCTGAATGATAAAGTTCTGTTAATATTAATGTGACTGTTCTGCAGCAGGAACACAGGACAGGTTCATGAATGTCATGAGGGACATTTACTCAAATACTGCACCTACAAATCTGAGGTACTTGAACTCAACTTCTGACACTTCCTGTTGATCTGACAGCTTTAGTTACTTTCCAGATTAATGAATTTCCACAGTAAGCACATGATGAGCTTATAAAATCGGATGTTTTGTTACAACTTTAACTCCCTGACAGTTTGTACATGAACAGCTGAGACTGCAGGAACACTTGTGCTGTCACAGAGTGTATAAAGTATATAAAGTGAACTCTTTGTGTAACATGTGAAGCAGCGTCTCTCAGACAGACACACAGAGTGGATAATGAAGTCTTTCATTAGCAGATTCATAGTGGCTCATTAGGAGAAGCAGGATGTCAGGCTAACCTTCTGTAAACGCCTGCTGTTCTTAACTGCTAATGGCTCCGCTAACCTCCGATCTGTCACTCAGGTAACTGCACACCTGCCTTTACCTGCACTCGTCCTGCACAAGGCCTCCTGTTGTCGTGTTAAAAAGTCACTCAGGCAACAACTGAACACGAAAATGAGGAGAGAAGAGGAGGTGACGGGTGGAAGGAGCACATGTAGTTAGATTACAGAACACATTCACACCACGGAGGAGGAAGAGGAGATTTAAGGCTGTGATCTCACCTGCAGCTGCTTCAGATGAACTGAGGAAATGTTCAGGTGTTTACGTTGGAGTCTTGTTGTTGTGGTCACGTTGAAAGAGAAAAAAATAACCAGGGACGGTAAACAACATCACCTACAGTTACAAGTGTTATCCACCTGTATGTGAAGAATTTAATGAAGCAGAAGGAACATGTTTTTATATCTTTACACACTTTACAGCCTCAGTGAATTAGACATACTTTATATTTTTAATATTTTACATACTGGTGTGAAGACTGAAGCATAAGGCACAAATTTTTAATGTTGTATTTTTATATTCTTATTTTTATACTTCTTACTTTTACTTTCTATAATTCTGTATACTCGAAATCAGACTGAATGTAATGTATCATCAATCCCCTCCAGGCATAAAGACAGTATTTCCAATTCTGGGTGGCACGGTGGAGCAGTGGTTAGCATTGTGCCTCACAGCAGGAGGGTCCTGGTTCAAACCAGGTTGTCTGTCTCTATAGACCTGTCTCCACCAAACAGTTCAGTTCAGTTCAGGTCAGGTCAGTGTTTCTGTTTCCACAGTGAAAGTTGTGGATGGTCCCAACAGAAGCGTTCCTTAGCGTCCCCATGTTTGGTCCCCCCTCTGTTGGGGTACCTAGCACACAGATCTGGTACTAAAAGGTGGAGCTAGAAACCCTGCAGTCTGATTGGTCAGTAGAGGACGCTCACTCTGGTTTTATGTCACCTCT
>NC_065509.1:44216229-44225396 GCF_006386435.1 Epinephelus moara | reverse complement strand
TCTAGGTACCATGTCTGAAGGCTTACTGCTGGTTCCAAAGGTGCTGGACTGAAAGGGTTTGGTGGAGACGGGGCTTTAGAGTCAGCCCTGTGATGGTCTGGTGACCTGTCCAAGGTGAACCCCGCCTCTCGCCCAATGACAGCTGGGATAGGCTCCACCCCCCTGCGACCCCGAAACCAGATAAGCGGCTACAGAAAATAAATGAATAATTCTGATTCTGAGATACAGCCTAGATTTGAATAATCTGAGTAAAGTACTTGAGAAAAAAGTGATTTCCCACCTCTCACAGGATGTGGTCGTGTAAATTATTGTATTTCTTAAGGACTTTGTGAAACAAAGGTTTTTTGAAAGCAAACAAACGTATGCAGATGTTGAAGATGTGCTCATCATAGGGATGTTTGTCACTGAAAGAGTTTAGATCATTGGTGACCAAACTGTGGCCCACTGCACATTTTTAAAATAAACAGAATATGGTTTGAGCATATTTCTAATAAACTGCACTGTATGTACACGGCACATTGGGCTCACTGGGCTCATCAGGCACTGTGAGGGAGACAGACGTCTCAGAGGAATCTCACTGAAAACTTACAGTACATGCACGTCTTTTTATCAGCCGATGGTTGGCCCAGGAAGTTACCCAGACAAACTTTACACCACTGATGTGTGAGAAGAAAAGAAACAACCTCCAGATGTTTTATCGTCTCAGATTTATATAAATACTGAATATTGTACAAATACATGGTACCATCATCTCTGGAAAATAAAATCAGTGACATCACAGGCCTGTAAAACCTCAGAGCGCCCTCTGGAGGTCGACCGGCACATAACAACAGCAGAGAACCAGAGAACATCAGACCAGACTGAAACAGATCCAGGAATTAGACACGGCCGAGATATTTATATGGACACATTCTTTCTTAACCAAATTCTGTGTCTTTACAGTACAAATACTGATAAATTAGATTAAACCAGTTCCAGCTGTAAAACAAACATGAGATCCCTCACCAGCTTCCCACCAAACAAACACAGCTAACATTTCTGGTGATGGTTACGTCTAAAAGAAGCAATGAGGGGTTTCAGGCAAAACTTGAGCTACTTTTAAGCAGAGCTGCAGCGATTGATTGGTTTGTTTCAAAGTATTAAATCAATCACAAACTAATTAAATTAATAATTGTCTAATTAAATAATCGTTTTGAGTGATTTTCAAAGTCAAACTTTTCTGATTTCAGCTCCTTAAATATGAATATTTTCTGCTTTCGTTGCTCCTCTGTGACAGTAACCTGAATATTTTTGGGTTATGGACAAAACAAGACATTTCTGAAGTGATCTTGGGCTTTGGGAAACACTGATTAAAATTTTTCACCATTTTCTGACATTTAACGATTAATGAAGAAAATAACAGACAGACTGGTTGTTAGTTGCAGACGGACATCCAAAGTGCACGGAGAAGGAAAAGAGCTCCAGCAACAACTCTAGGAAAAACAACAGTCTGAATACTCTGGGCCCTGAGGATTCTTTTCTGCAGGTTTCAAATTAAAGAGAAAATGACACCTATAAAGACGCAACTTGAAGACAAGGGACCTCAGATTTTTGTTGTGTATGTTTGAGCAGGTTATTGTACCGATACAACTCGGACTGAAACCCTGTATTAAACCCTGTATTCTGTAAAGTCCTCTGAGGCAAACTGTGATTTGTGATATAAATAAAATTGAAAATTGAAACTGAATTTAAAACAATGCTGTAGCAGAATGTTAATTTATACACTGTACTTTCATACACAGAAAATTAAGTAATAAGTTCTTTTAAAAACCCAAAAAGAACCGGTAAGAGAGCCGTTAAAGTACCACATCGATAAGCTGTATCAGTAAGAGCTGTAGGATCGTTAAGATCTAACGACACCATCCGTAGATGTAACCCAGAGAAAATGTTGTGAAAATGTGTTGGTTTGTTTGTTGAGACTTTAACTCCACATTGTGCATCTTCCTGTAAACGAGCAGATAATAACTGACGTCTTATTTTGAAATAACCGTTTAAAGACATTTTCTAAACGTTGATGGAAACTTTTAAGGTAATTTTATGAGTTCAAACTCCAGCCTGCTTCTGCACAATCATGTTTGTCTTTAAATCTGGATCCAGGATTTAACGAAATTAATCTAAATGATTACAGTTTGGTACAGTGTTTCCCGACTGGTAGGTCACAGGTCCACTCTGATTAAACCGCAAGTGTCAAGTTTGTAAAAAACGCACTAAATTTTGAAGTTCAGTGAATTTCCGGCACAGAGCTTTTATTTTGAAGTGGTGTTTCCTGCTGTAGAGTGAGTGACTAACGAACAGCTTCCTTCCTGACAACGACTAAATTCTGCTGTTTGTAAAGTGAAGACAGAGTTAAATTATAATTCTCATCGGTTTTGTTTTGTGTCACTTAAACTCCGGCGGCGGCGGCCCGTCGTGATGACTCGTTTGTTTATAAAAACTAAAAAAACAATGAGTTGAACAAACATTTGAAAAATAATTAAAAATACATTAAAAGAAGATTCATCCAAAAATAAATAC
The DNA here is from genome assembly GCF_006386435.1 of Epinephelus moara. Lineage (NCBI taxonomy): Eukaryota > Metazoa > Chordata > Actinopteri > Perciformes > Serranidae > Epinephelus > Epinephelus moara. The sequence goes on along the minus strand of NC_065509.1, from coordinate 44,222,843 downwards.
ACTCCCACCTGGTTTCTCTCAGCGGGGCGACCAATGAAACTTTAGGACAACAGGTAACGCCATCGCCATCATCATCATCATCATCGTCATCGTCATCATGCTTGTGTTATGAATCAACACTCTCACAGTAACAGTAGGAAACAATCAGGAGGTAAACAGCATCAGTTCAGTTTCTCCCTTTACTGCTTGTGGAATAAACGACTGATGAAATTTGAAGAAGAAAAAATAGATATAAAATGAGTAATGAGTGAATATTAAAATATATTTTTCAACAGTTTTAGGACAAAACGTCTCGACTGAGAAGGAACCAAAGAACCAGCTAGAGATTAAATCAGATTACATTTGGTCGACACAGAAAGTTTTTCGAGAACTAAAGCGCTGTAAATTCTCCACTTTCAGTTTCAGTGATTGTCTGATGTCGACTGAACACACGACTTTGAAAAGAGTCACTATAACAGTCACACGCTCCAGGAGGTTAAAGACGTGGCATGTGTACGTGTCGGACTTAGAACACCAAGTTTCAACAGTTTCCATCTTCAGTCTGACATTGCCTCCATTAAAACCAGTTTCTTCGGGGGACAGAGATTCAATTTCCTCCAAACTATTAACTAGAGAGCAACGTATCCGCCTGAATCTACTGTCATTTAACTCCACGCTAAGGTGTAGTCGTGGCAACATACCTGTTTTCATCGATATTTTGAGAATGAAGCAGAGCGAAGTCAGAACAAACTACATTAAGAGAATACGTTGATTTAGAGTGGCCTCTATAGAAGCATCTGTCTTGTTTATTGCACTCAGCATTTTTGTTACTACTCCTCATTGGTTCTGGCGTCCTGCCTGACAACAGCACGACAATGGCGTTGGTCCCGTCGTGGTGCTGACTGGTTGATTTTTATTTTAACTGACTAACAGCTATTTCATGTCACAAGGAAAGAAGATTCAGTCACCTTTAACTTTTGATCACATGATCGTCAGCAGATGAGTTTGCTCACTTCCAAATTGTAAACGCTCAGATTTCCTTTTTTCTTACGGGACTTTATTCGCTCATGTTGGTTTAAAAGTTTGGACCGCAAGTTGTGTAATGACAAGTCAACAGGTCATGTGATGTGATCAAAAGCTCCAGCTGAGACTGTTTATCAGTTTTATATACACCTCGGTCGCTGGGAACTTTATTCACTTTTCTGACTTTTACAGACCACATCATTGATCAATAAACCAAGATAATAATCAGATTAATTAACTGATAATGATTAGTTTTAGCTGTTCATCTGCAGACTGTGGCTCTACGTGTGACTGGATGGTCTGCAGGACACTTTGGTTCTTTCCCAAGTTAAAACAAATCTGTCCCACTGATGCTGGATTAGAAAATTAATTTCTGTTTCCGATCATGAAATGCTGAGGTCATGATCTGCTACAGTTCAGTTCAGCCTGGTTCGGCTCAGTTTGGCTCAGTTTACTTTGTAGAGAACACAAACACATTCAGCACAGAAAATTCATCTGGGAACGTTTTCTCATAATTAGAAACTCGTCACAGTTTTCTGGTGATTATGAGAAACAGATCTGAAAATAAACTTCAGTTTTTTTTTCTGTGGTGATTAAAAAAATTAAATTCACACATTTCCTGTTTCTGTGTTCGATAAGAGGGTCAGCGTTAACACCTCCCTCTCTTCATTTCAACAGCAGGAAAATAAAATACCATGAAACACTTGTGACGTTAGTCGTCAAGCTTTGTAAAATACTTTTGTTTGTGAAGAATAAAATTTCTCCCACATGATAAAAAGCTAAAATAAAGTGTCTGAGGTTACAGTATGATGCTTGTTTGGCAGATGATCTCTGGTGAAGCGTCTCCGTACCACCTCTGCTCCGTTTGCACGATCCCAGTAAAACAAAATAGACTTTAAAATCTGCGTTCACTCCACGCCAGCAGGTACCCACCCCCCCGAAATAATCTAATGAACCAGCTCAGGTTGGGCCGTGTTCAGTTTGGTGTAACAGTCCGTCTCCATCCTCTGAGGTCTGAGGTCAAACAGTCACCAGCTTCCTGTTTGTGTCGATAAAGTTCTGTGACTGAAACCGTCATCAGGAGGTTTTAACACACCGAAAACGTTTCACTGGTTTTATTCTCCAGATGTTCCTGATGTTGTTGGTTTGATCCTCAGAGATGTTAAACTCCAGGTTGTGTCAGCGCAGGATTGAATTAATCACGTGTGTTTGTACCGTCGCTCAGTGCAGCCTCGTTTGGTTTCACTGCTCCAGCTGCAGATCCGTCAGTGCTGCTGCTGCGGCGTCCGTTACAAGGCAGAAAGTAGAACCACGACCAGCGCGTAGCGTAAAGGACCTGTGTAGCACCGCAAGATAAAAAGCATTAAAGCCTCCAGGTGAAACAGTCGGGACTCGGACACTCGTCCTGCGTGCGTCCTCTACGCTAGGACACACCAGGGCGTCTGGTCCTGGTCACACTCCAGTTTGGTGTTGATGACGGTGCAGGGAGCGCCGCTGATGGTCAGCTCCTGTCTGGACTCCACCTGGTATCGGAGGTTAGTGAGCCCCCCCTCCGGGTCCACCTTAAACTGCTCCTACAGGGAGGAGGAGACGAGGGAGGGAGGAGGAGACCAGAGAGGGAGGGAGAAGGGGACGAGGGAGAGGTGGAGGAGACCAGGGAGGGAGGTGGGGGACAATGGAGGAGGTCATGTTTAGTAAGTTTTTCCATATGATAGAGGGGGTTATGATTTCAGGTCATTTTTAAATTCCCACAGAGATGCAGCCAAGTTCATCTGTGAGTTACAGATTTCTGATCATTTATTGATCTGTTTTGAGCAGCGTTTGTATCTTTACTTTGTCTGAACTGAGGCTGGAGCAGGGACGTCTCAGCACTGACACTTCAGCTGTTTTTCCCCCAGTGCCACAGGTACTCTTTTGGACCTGACGGGGGAACATTTACGCCTGCACATGTTCTAGTCTAGTCATTAAATGCCAAAGGAGGAAGAAGAGCAACGCCGACACCACATGGAACAAACCAATGGGAGTGCAGCGTATTTACACTCTGCTACAAACGCCAGCAGCCTGACGAGGTGCTGAGCGTCTATTCTGCACTGACTGCACGTTTGGCGTTTATTTCTAAGAGCTGAAAAATGTTCAACTTTGCGCTGTCCAATCACAGTGGAGGAGGGGAGTGACAAATACACAAAGAACAACTGTCACATCTTGAGGCTCATTTATTCTCCTTTTACGTATGAAAACAGATTCGTCTGTTGCAAACACTGTAAACGTCACTGCCCTCATACTTCCATGCATCTCTTATGATGTCATAGATACAGCCAATAGATGGCACGAGAGGGCGGAGCCAAAAGTTTCACACAACAACAAACAAGGTGACGGTGAGGGAGGTCGTAATGTACCTATAAATGGAGTCAGTGTTGCAGAGGTGGTGGTCAGTCATTATATACAGAGAATTCTTTTCACTGTATATCATTATATATTAATATACAGTATATTAATATATAATGATATATATTATTATATATTAATATACTGTATATCATTATATATTAACATACTGTATATCATTATATATTAATATATATTATTATATATTAACATACTGTATATCATTATATATTAATATACTGTTTATCACTGATTGGTTCCGTATTTCCACTATTTTATTTCGTTGTCATCTTATGGTCATATCTTGCTTGAACTACGCTACACTGCCTCCATGATCTCCGGTGGTTTTGCTCTGTTTCATCCATCACCTCTCAGGAAACGTGCACAAATACAGATGAAATGAACACTGAGTACAGACAGAGGGCTCCGTCTGTCTCCGTCTGTAGCCTTCAGCATAAATTACATGTCCAAGTCCTGAACATCAACTATGGAGGAGAAATATGTTAATATCCTGTCAGCCCTCGGTCTTTAACAGGAGGTCCAGGGCCCAGGTGAGGACTGCAGCCTGAGGTCGACATGGACCTCTGCCTCACATCAGTTTAATATGCAGTAACATTTTATACTATATATGTAGTCAGGGCTCTTTAGGGGGTCTTTCTCTCTGTCAGCTGAAGGGTCTTCGGCTTGAAATCCACTGAAGACCGCTGCTGTACGATATATATTAATACATGTTTCCCACAGAGCAGAACTTTGTGTTTGAGGCGGATCATCAGGGATTAGCAACAAAATTTACTTTGCAGGTTTTTTAACAAAGGAGTGTATGTTTATGATATTTACCATTTGTTTTTTTTTACTGTGGTATCAAACTGAGTATCAGGAATGGTGGAATTTCACTGGTATTGGTATCGACGGCTTATGTTTCGGATTAATCGGATCTCAAATCAACACTTTCAAATGAAGATTTTTTGAATCAGTTAAACTTTGTTTTAAACTGTTTTAAATGTCCTTTTATACTGAATTTGTCCGTTTTATCTTCGTTATGTCTGCTTTCATGTGAAGCGCTCAGAGCTTATAATCTAAAACACGTTGTGCTGCATTTCTTGTATAAAAGGTACAACAGAAATAAAGTTTATCATTACTGTTATTAATGTAGCAGCCTATTACAACAACAACACAACACGTGCTGTTCAGTGAATGATAAATTATGCATCATTAGCTTCTGTGAACATTTAATTAACAGCATCTCTGTGACCATGCACATCATATACTGACATTATTATTTCCATCATATGTTCAGTGTAGGAATGTATCTGTGTGTGAGAAGGAAGGAAACAAAACAGGAGCACGTCTGATGGGAGAGACATTAGCTCAGCTTTCCTCACAGAGGCAGAAATATGTTTTTAGCGACTGTCAAAGCTCTGTGTCTTTTTCGGTATTTACAGTTTGTCACATCTCCGTCCATGTTACCCTGTCCAGATACAGCGAGACATCGTCCGTCACCTCAGAGGGTTTAGTTGAGAAAACTATCCAGCTTCTCATGTTTATAAAACCTTTTAAAAGTCTGTTAGATGAAGTGAAATGAGACTTTTTGCAGAGCAGAGAACCACAATCAGGGCTCTTTTTCTCAGGAGAGAGGAATGAGATTATTATTTATTATTTTACTGTTGTTACACCTCCACATCTGCCCTTTAACTGCTGCTGCCCTTTTTATATTAATGTGATTTTATTAAAGATAAATCAGACCTCTCTGCTCAGACACAGCTACTCCTGCAGTAAACTGTGTGTGTCTGTGATGCGTTCACTGTCACAGGTGAACTCTTGTACCTGTTTCTGAGAGGCGACTCTCTTCTGGTCTCTCTTCCTCCAGGCCGAGTCATGGATGTGGAGGAAGGTTTTATATCCTGTGGTGATTCCACTCGGTCTGAACAGCTGCACAGAAAAACAACACACACTCAGACAAGTATCACATCACCTGTCTGACAGTAATCTGACTGATCCAGCAGCATCATGACTCTAAAAATGACAAACCAGTTAAATGTATTTTTGAAGGTCAGAGTCAAAAGACAGTCCTGATGAAACTCTGGTTACTGAAACAGAAAAACAGACTCGTTCTAACAGGTATGAAGGTTGTCCCTGTTCTCTGGAGACTCGTACCTGTAACTCAGCTTTTCTCAGGCGTCTGTAGAACTCGTCGTCCTCTCTGCCCCAACCCCAGAACCTGTTCGACATCCCGTTACACTGCAGAAAACAAAAAGACAGAGAAGTTAACCTTTTATTTTCTGCTTCAGTGCCAGTAAGGTCTCTCTGAGGAGACACAAACACTTCAAGACTCCTGCACTGTCCTGATCTTTAATAAAGTCTGAGTTGAATCCAGTTTAATCTCAGTGAGTCAAACAGCTTCATCTGGTGGACGGTTTCAATCATTACATGACCGTACTGAGAAACACCGTCAGGCTGAACCACATGTTCTCTGAAGCTTCTCCTGTTTTATTATCTACTAAACAAACTGGGATCTTTGAGATAAACATCATTACAAATTAAAAAAGACGGACTTCATATTTTCACATGTTGTTTGGTCGGTGACTGAGGGAAGTCACTGTGGGACAGAGAGAAACCAAGATATTCCACTCACTACCAACACAGCTTTCCACTGAGTCCTGGGTTCACGACTAAAACTTACCAAACAGTCCCAGTGAAAAGTTAAGCTTCTGTACAGTGATGACGCATTTCCCAGGAAAAGGGAATATTTGATTGGTGTACAGTGGCGTGCTTAAGTTTGGGCACCCCTGGTCAAAATTTCGTTTGCTGAAACTGAAGATGAAGAGAGGATGGCTTCTACATTTTGACCAGGGATGCCCAAGCTTTTGCATGTCACTGCACAAGAGGGATTTAAATAAAGTCCTTCACATTTCACTGGGACGCTAAAAAGTGAGCAGGTTTAGAGTTTAAAGGAGCTACAGGGGACTGTGGGCTTCAAATAACACCTGTCTGAGCATTAGATCAGGCGGAGGACGAGGGAGAGATGAATGAATGAATGAGGCCTCAGCCACACTGTTCTGGAACTGAAAACAAAGGTTTGATTATTGTCACACATGTATACTGCCAGATATTAATACATACTTTCAACATATTGTACCACAGTAGCCAGAACTATAACTATAATATTATTACTTTCAATAATGTTGTTGTAAGCTACTGTTATTACCTGCATCTCTCTCTCTCTCTCT
>NC_065509.1:44213901-44216152 GCF_006386435.1 Epinephelus moara | reverse complement strand
GATTGATTGATTGATTGATTGACTGATTGATTAAAGTAGCAGCAGCTCAGTACCAGGTGATAATGTTTCTTGGTGAGCAGCAGGATTCCTCCCACGTAGGTCTTGTAGTGGTACAGCGGGTGCAGCTCAGGTGAGGCCACGTGGAACGGTCCCTCCTCGGGGAAACCGTAGTCCAGAGCGTCGTTCAGAGGCAGCAGGTCCACATCGTGCATTGCCAGGTAGTCCGTGTCGTTACCGCTCTCCAGGTAACCCACGTTGATCAGAGACGCTCGGTTAAACCTGAAACAAGAGACTTGAATTACTGTTGTACAGTATGACCTAATTTTTGGGGTTATGGCAGACTTTAAAGGACGAGTTCCCAGCACACAGTAAACTCCTCGAGTGTCACCATGTTCATTTCTGTCTATGTTGAGCTCTACAGGAAGATGCTCAGGTACTGGACAGACCTGATAAGTCTTTTTAATTCCTCAGGCACACGCACAATGTTCAACTTTTTCTACAATTTATATAAATATATATATTTAACACAAACTTAAAGTCAGATCTGGTGATGAGAAGAGTCTGGTCCTCACCTGTAGTGATCCACCTGGTTGATGACGACGATCTTGTGTCGGATCTTCTTCTTGTTGAGGAACGTGTGCATGAAGGGAACAAACACCAGCAGCTCATCGAAGCGTTCCCTGAAGGGGACGATGAGGGCCAGTTTGTGAGGACCCCAGGAGGGGTCGTCCACTGGAGACGCCGGACTGTCGGCCCTGAGGCACGGCGGCGGGGGCGGCTGCTGGACGGGGTACCTGTCTCCATACACGTCACCTGAACAGCTGAGCTGCAGCCAGAAGAGAGAGACGAGCAGCAGCACCATGCAGAGGCCGAACAGCTTGTAGACCGTACACTTAGCAGACAGGAACCTAGAGACACACAGAGGAAGACGAGGGAGGAAGAGTCAGTAATCATCTTCAACAGAAGCAACCACATACAGCAACCAAAAACTGACTGATTCTGGATTTTAAACCTGTTTGCTAAAGTTCTCGCTGTTTCCAAATTGTTTTTGTCATCAATAAAATGTGTATTAATTTAACCTTCACTCAGTGGAAGGAACAGGAAGGTCTCAGTTATTCACGTCGACAGATCAAACTATGATCAGAAACACATGTTTAAAACACATGCAGCTTTATTTTGGGTTTATACTAGGAACAACTCTAAAAACACTGAGGATTGTGGGTAACTGAGTACAGGTCCATGTTTTCAGAGTGAGAGTGTCAAACTTTTATTTCTCTGATTTAACAAGAACAGAGGATTTTTTTTCAGTAAGGAAGCATCAAATTCACAAACCACAGATAAAACCAACGTGCAGGAAAAAACATCATCATCATCATCATCGTCAGTATTTAAAGGGGCAGTCAGTAGTTAGTACTGATACACACTGACATGCATGCAGGGAGGGAGATCACCAAACTGCTGCTCTTTAATCATGAAACTCACTCTCACTCTGCTGCTCAAAATTACAATTCAAACAAAGTGACATGAACGCAGCACAAGACCTGCAGCACTCAGAGGGTTAAACACACATGAAGACATGAAGTTTGATGAAGACAAACCAGTCAGCAAACTGAGCGACACCAGAGGTTCCCAAACTGTCTCAGAGACACAGTTTCATAAATAAATGTCTCCAGACTGCTGTAAAAGACTTACTGAGTGTCGCTCCTCTGCTCTCTCTCTTTGGTCTAAACTGTATTTTTTATTAAGATCAAGTTCTTATTTAGAGAAAAAATAATATTTGACAACTTTGTTTATTTTGTTCAATAAAATAAAAGGTTTACATTTGTATTCTCTCAAATTAAAATATCAAAATACATGTTTTAGAAACATTTTTATTTTTTGGCCAGTTATCCACAGGACGAAGAAACACACCCCAAAACTAGTCAATATTATTAAAACCTGTTCCAATAGGGTCTTAGGTGCGTTTTATTATTATAAGTGATGAAGCTCTCCATCAGTTCTTTAATTCCCCAGCAGCAGTTTCTGACTCACGTGGTGGATAATTGATTTATTGATCTGTTCAGAGCTGATCAGATCAGAGAGGAGCAGCTGCTGCAGAATGAACAGTTCAATCAATCAATCAATCAATTTTATTTATAAAGCCCAATATCACAAATCACAATTTGCCTCACAGGGCTTTACAGCATACAGCATCCCTCTGTCCTTATGACCCTCACAGCTGATCAGGAAAAACTCCCCAAAATAACCCTTT